>NW_027414960.1:0-109086 GCF_964106895.1 Numenius arquata
CGGGCACTTGCAGAACTCTGCAGGAACCCACGGAACTTTATGGAACCCTACCAGCCCCTACGGAAGCCTAAAGACCCTTGCAGGCAGTTACGGAACGGTACAGGGCCCTAGGGAACTTTACCAGCCACTACGGAACTCTACGGGCGCCTACGGAACCCTGCAGAACCCTCCAGAACCTTACAGAATCCCACGGATTCCTACAGACTCCTGCGGGCACTTACTCAACCCTAGAGGACCCTACGGAACACTACTGGCTCCTGCGGTACTCCAGAGGCCTCTAGGGAACCTACGAAGCTCTACGGAACCCTATGGATCCTTACGGAACAGTTCGGGCCCCTTCAGACCTCTGCGGGCACTTATGGAAACCTACAGGACCCTACCGAAACTGTACGAGACTCTACAGGCCCCTAGGGAACACCACAGGCCCCTACGGAACCCTACACAACCCTCCGGAAACATATGGCACCCTACAAGCTCCTACCAACCCCTGCGGGCACTTACATAACTCTACAGGCCCCTACGGAAATCTACGGGACTCTACGGGCCCCTAGGGAACCCTTCAGATTTCGACGGAACCCTACCAGCCCCTCTGGAACCCTACAGAATACTCCAGGACCCGACAGCACTCTACAAGACCCTTAGCAACACAACAGAACCTCACTAAAACCCTATGGGCTCCTACAGAACACTGCAGGTGCCTACGGAACCCTACAGACCCCTACGGAACCCTACAGACACCTGCGGGCACTTATGGAACCCTGCAGGCCCCTACGGAACCCTACAGGTCCATACAGAACCCCACAGGGCCCTACGGAACTTTACCAGCCACTACGGAACTCTACGGGTCCCTACGGAACCCTGCAGAACCCTCCAGAACCTTACAGAATCCCACAGACTCCTACCAACCCCTGCGGGCACTTACACAACCCTACAGGTCCCTACGGAAATCTACGGGACTCTATGGGCCCCTAGGGAACCCTTCAGATTTCGACGGAACCCTACCAGCCCCTCTGGAACCCTACAGAATACTCCAGGACCCGACAGCACTCTACAAGACCCTTAGCAACACAACGGAACCTCACTAAAACCCTATGGGCTCCTACAGAACACTGCAGGTGCCTACGGCACCCTACAGACCCCTACGGAACCCTACAGACACCTGCGGGCACTTACGGAACCCTGCAGGCCCCTACGGAACCCTACAGGTCCATACAGAACCCCACAGGGCCCTACGGAACTTTACCAGCCACTACGGAACTCTACGGGCCCCTACGGAACCCTGCAGAACCCTCCGGAACCTTACAGAATCCCACAGACTCCTACAGACTTCTGCGGGCACTTACACAACCCTACAGGTCCCTACGGAAATCTACGGGACTCTATGGGCCCCTAGGGAACCCTACAGATTTCGACGGAACCCTACGAGCCCCTCTGGAACCCTACAGAATACTCCAGGACCCGACAGCACTCTACAAGACCCTTAGCAACACAACGGAACCTCACTAAAACCCTATGGGCTCCTACAGAACACTGCAGGTGCCTACGGAAACCTACAGACCCCTACAGAATACTACCAGCCACTACAGAAAAATATGGCCCCTACGGAACTCTACGGAACCTGGCAGAAACACTGTTGGGCCCCTACAGGCCCTTGCGGGCACTTGCAGAACTCTGCAGGAACCCACGGAACTTTATGGAACCCTACCAGCCCCTACGGAAGCCTAAAGACCCTTGCAGGCAGTTACGGAACGGTACAGGGCCCTAGGGAACTTTACCAGCCACTACGGAACTCTACGGGCCCCTACGGAACCCTGCAGAACCCTCCAGAACCTTACAGAATCCCACGGATTCCTACAGACTCCTGCGGGCACTTACTCAACCTAGAGGACCCTACGGAACACTACTGGCTCCTGCGGTACTCCAGAGGCCTCTAGGGAACCTACGAAGCCCTAAGGAACCCTATGGATCCTTACGGAACAGTATGGGCCCCTTCAGACCTCTGCGGGCGCTTATGGAAACCTACAGGACCCTACCGAAAACTGTACGAGACTCTACAGGCCCCTAGGGAACACCACAGGCCCCTACGGAACCCTACACAACCCTCCGGAAACATATGGCACCCTACAAGCTCCTACCAACCCCTGCGGGCACTTACATAACTCTACAGGCCCCTACGGAAATCTACGGGACTCTACGGGCCCCTAGGGAACCCTTCAGATTTCGACGGAACCCTACCAGCCCCTCTGGAACCCTACAGAATACTCCAGGACCTGACAGCACTCTACAAGACCCTTAGCAACACAACGGAAACCTCACTAAAACCCTATGGGCTCCTACAGAACACTGCAGGTGCCTACGGAACCCTACAGACCCCTACGGAACCCTACAGACACCTGCGGGCACTTATGGAACCCTGCAGGCCCCTACGGAACCCTACAGGTCCATACAGAACCCCACAGGGCCCTACGGAACTTTACCAGCCACTACGGAACTCTACGGGTCCCTACGGAACCCTGCAGAACCCTCCAGAACCTTACAGAATCCCACAGACTCCTACCAACCCCTGCGGGCACTTACACAACCCTACAGGTCCCTACGGAAATCTACGGGACTCTATGGGCCCCTAGGGAACCCTTCAGATTTCGATGGAACCCTATGAGGCCCTCTGGAACCCTACAGAATACTCCAGGACCCGACAGCACTCTACAAGACCCTTAGCAACACAACGGAACCTCACTAAAACCCTATGGGCTCCTACAGAACACTGCAGGTGCCTACGGAACCCTACAGACCCCTACGGAACCCTACAGACACCTGCGGGCACTTACGGAACCCTGCAGGCCCCTACGGAACCCTACAGGTCCATACAGAACCCCACAGGGCCCTACGGAACTTTACCAGCCACTACGGAACTCTACGGGCCCCTACGGAACCCTGCAGAACCCTCCGGAACCTTACAGAATCCCACAGACTCCTACAGACTTCTGCGGGCACTTACACAACCCTACAGGTCCCTACGGAAATCTACGGGACTCTATGGGCCCCTAGGGAACCCTACAGATTTCGACGGAACCCTACGAGCCCCTCTGGAACCCTACAGAATACTCCAGGACCCGACAGCACTCTACAAGACCCTTAGCAACACAACGGAACCTCACTAAAACCCTATGGGCTCCTACAGAACACTGCAGGTGCCTACGGAAACCTACAGACCCCTACAGAATACTACCAGCCACTACAGAAAAATATGGCCCCTACGGAACTCTACGGAACCTGGCAGAAACACTGTGCGCCCCTACAGGCCCTTGCGGGCACTTGCAGAACTCTGCAGGAACCCACGGAACTTTATGGAACCCTACCAGCCCCTACGGAAGCCTAAAGACCCTTGCAGGCAGTTACGGAACGGTACAGGGCCCTAGGGAACTTTTACCAGCCACTACGGAACTCTACGGGCCCCTACGGAACCCTGCAGAACCCTCCAGAACCTTACAGAATCCCACGGATTCCTACAGACTCCTGCGGGCACTTACTCAACCCTAGAGGACCCTACGGAACACTACTGGCTCCTGCGGTACTCCAGAGGCCTCTAGGGAACCTACGAAGCTCTACGGAACCCTATGGATCCTTACGGAACAGTTCGGGCCCCTTCAGACCTCTGCGGGCGCTTATGGAAACCTACAGGACCCTACCGAAACTGTACGAGACTCTACAGGCCCCTAGGGAACACCACAGGCCCCTACGGAACCCTACACAACCCTCCGGAAACATATGGCACCCTACAAGCTCCTACCAACCCCTGCGGGCACTTACATAACTCTACAGGCCCCTACGGAAATCTACGGGGACTCTACGGGCCCCTAGGGAACCCTTCAGATTTCGACGGAACCCTACCAGCCCCTCTGGAACCCTACAGAATACTCCAGGACCCGACAGCACTCTACAAGACCCTTAGCAACACAACAGAACCTCACTAAAACCCTATGGGCTCCTACAGAACACTGCAGGTGCCTACGGAACCCTACAGACCCCTACGGAACCCTACAGACACCTGCGGGCACTTACGGAACCCTGCAGGCCCCTACGGAACCCTACAGGTCCATACAGAACCCCACAGGGCCCTACGGAACTTTACCAGCCACTACGGAACTCTACGGGTCCCTACGGAACCCTGCAGAACCCTCCAGAACCTTACAGAATCCCACAGACTCCTACCAACCCCTGCGGGCACTTACACAACCCTACAGGTCCCTACGGAAATCTACGGGACTCTATGGGCCCCTAGGGAACCCTTCAGATTTCGATGGAACCCTATGAGGCCCTCTGGAACCCTACAGAATACTCCAGGACCCGACAGCACTCTACAAGACCCTTAGCAACACAACGGAACCTCACTAAAACCCTATGGGCTCCTACAGAACACTGCAGGTGCCTACGGAACCCTACAGACCCCTACGGAACCCTACAGACACCTGCGGGCACTTACGGAACCCTGCAGGCCCCCTACGGAACCCTACAGGTCCATACAGAACCCCACAGGGCCCTACGGAACTTTACCAGCCACTACGGAACTCTACGGGCCCCTACGGAACCCTGCAGAACCCTCCGGAACCTTACAGAATCCCACAGACTCCTACAGACTTCTGCGGGCACTTACACAACCCTACAGGTCCCTACGGAAATCTACGGGACTCTATGGGCCCCTAGGGAACCCTACAGATTTCGACGGAACCCTACGAGCCCCTCTGGAACCCTACAGAATACTCCAGGACCCGACAGCACTCTACAAGACCCTTAGCAACACAACGGAACCTCACTAAAACCCTATGGGCTCCTACAGAACACTGCAGGTGCCTACGGAAACCTACAGACCCCTACAGAATACTACCAGCCACTACAGAAAAATATGGCCCCTACGGAACTCTACGGAACCTGGCAGAAACACTGTGCGCCCCTACAGGCCCTTGCGGGCACTTGCAGAACTCTGCAGGAACCCACGGAACTTTATGGAACCCTACCAGCCCCTACGGAAGCCTAAAGACCCTTGCAGGCAGTTACGGAACGGTACAGGGCCCTAGGGAACTTTACCAGCCACTACGGAACTCTACGGGCCCCTACGGAACCCTGCAGAACCCTCCAGAACCTTACAGAATCCCACGGATTCCTACAGACTCCTGCGGGCACTTACTCAACCCTAGAGGACCCTACGGAACACTACTGGCTCCTGCGGTACTCCAGAGGCCTCTAGGGAACCTACGAAGCTCTACGGAACCCTATGGATCCTTACGGAACAGTTCGGGCCCCTTCAGACCTCTGCGGGCGCTTATGGAAACCTACAGGACCCTACCGAAACTGTACGAGACTCTACAGGCCCCTAGGGAACACCACAGGCCCCTACGGAACCCTACACAACCCTCCGGAAACATATGGCACCCTACAAGCTCCTACCAACCCCTGCGGGCACTTACATAACTCTACAGGCCCCTACGGAAATCTACGGGACTCTACGGGCCCCTAGGGAACCCTTCAGATTTCGACGGAACCCTACCAGCCCCTCTGGAACCCTACAGAATACTCCAGGACCCGACAGCACTCTACAAGACCCTTAGCAACACAACAGAACCTCACTAAAACCCTATGGGCTCCTACAGAACACTGCAGGTGCCTACGGAACCCTACAGACCCCTACGGAACCCTACAGACACCTGCGGGCACTTATGGAACCCTGCAGGCCCCTACGGAACCCTACAGGTCCATACAGAACCCCACAGGGCCCTACGGAACTTTACCAGCCACTACGGAACTCTACGGGTCCCTACGGAACCCTGCAGAACCCTCCAGAACCTTACAGAATCCCACAGACTCCTACCAACCCCTGCGGGCACTTACACAACCCTACAGGTCCCTACGGAAATCTACGGGACTCTATGGGCCCCTAGGGAACCCTTCAGATTTCGATGGAACCCTATGAGGCCCTCTGGAACCCTACAGAATACTCCAGGACCCGACAGCACTCTACAAGACCCTTAGCAACACAACGGAACCTCACTAAAACCCTATGGGCTCCTACAGAACACTGCAGGTGCCTACGGCACCCTACAGACCCCTACGGAACCCTACAGACACCTGCGGGCACTTACGGAACCCTGCAGGCCCCTACGGAACCCTACAGGTCCATACAGAACCCCACAGGGCCCTACGGAACTTTACCAGCCACTACGGAACTCTACGGGCCCCTACGGAACCCTGCAGAACCCTCCGGAACCTTACAGAATCCCACAGACTCCTACAGACTGCTGCGGGCACTTACACAACCCTACAGGTCCCTACGGAAATCTACGGGACTCTATGGGCCCCTAGGGAACCCTACAGATTTCGACGGAACCCTACGAGCCCCTCTGGAACCCTACAGAATACTCCAGGACCCGACAGCACTCTACAAGACCCTTAGCAACACAACGGAACCTCACTAAAACCCTATGGGCTCCTACAGAACACTGCAGGTGCCTACGGAAACCTACAGACCCCTACAGAATACTACCAGCCACTACAGAAAAATATGGCCCCTACGGAACTCTACGGAACCTGGCAGAAACACTGTGCGCCCCTACAGGCCCTTGCGGGCACTTGCAGAACTCTGCAGGAACCCACGGAACTTTATGGAACCCTACCAGCCCCTACGGAAGCCTAAAGACCCTTGCAGGCAGTTACGGAACGGTACAGGGCCCTAGGGAACTTTACCAGCCACTACGGAACTCTACGGGCCCCTACGGAACCCTGCAGAACCCTCCAGAACCTTACAGAATCCCACGGATTCCTACAGACTCCTGCGGGCACTTACTCAACCCTAGAGGACCCTACGGAACACTACTGGCTCCTGCGGTACTCCAGAGGCCTCTAGGGAACCTACGAAGCTCTACGGAACCCTATGGATCCTTACGGAACAGTTCGGGCCCCTTCAGACCTCTGCGGGCACTTATGGAAACCTACAGGACCCTACCGAAACTGTACGAGACTCTACAGGCCCCTAGGGAACACCACAGGCCCCTACGGAACCCTACACAACCCTCCGGAAACATATGGCACCCTACAAGCTCCTACCAACCCCTGCGGGCACTTACATAACTCTACAGGCCCCTACGGAAATCTACGGGACTCTACGGGCCCCTAGGGAACCCTTCAGATTTCGACGGAACCCTACCAGCCCCTCTGGAACCCTACAGAATACTCCAGGACCCGACAGCACTCTACAAGACCCTTAGCAACACAACAGAACCTCACTAAAACCCTATGGGCTCCTACAGAACACTGCAGGTGCCTACGGAACCCTACAGACCCCTACGGAACCCTACAGACACCTGCGGGCACTTATGGAACCCTGCAGGCCCCTACGGAACCCTACAGGTCCCTACAGAACCCCACAGGGCCCTACGGAACTTTACCAGCCACTACGGAACTCTACGGGTCCCTACGGAACCCTGCAGAACCCTCCAGAACCTTACAGAATCCCACAGACTCCTACCAACCCCTGCGGGCACTTACACAACCCTACAGGTCCCTACGGAAATCTACGGGACTCTATGGGCCCCTAGGGAACCCTTCAGATTTCGACGGAACCCTACCAGCCCCTCTGGAACCCTACAGAATACTCCAGGACCCGACAGCACTCTACAAGACCCTTAGCAACACAACGGAACCTCACTAAAACCCTATGGGCTCCTACAGAACACTGCAGGTGCCTACGGCACCCTACAGACCCCTACGGAACCCTACAGACACCTGCGGGCACTTACGGAACCCTGCAGGCCCCTACGGAACCCTACAGGTCCATACAGAACCCCACAGGGCCCTACGGAACTTTACCAGCCACTACGGAACTCTACGGGCCCCTACGGAACCCTGCAGAACCCTCCGGAACCTTACAGAATCCCACAGACTCCTACAGACTTCTGCGGGCACTTACACAACCCTACAGGTCCCTACGGAAATCTACGGGACTCTATGGGCCCCTAGGGAACCCTACAGATTTCGACGGAACCCTACGAGCCCCTCTGGAACCCTACAGAATACTCCAGGACCCGACAGCACTCTACAAGACCCTTAGCAACACAACGGAACCTCACTAAAACCCTATGGGCTCCTACAGAACACTGCAGGTGCCTACGGAAACCTACAGACCCCTACAGAATACTACCAGCCACTACAGAAAAATATGGCCCCTACGGAACTCTACGGAACCTGGCAGAAACACTGTGGGCCCCTACAGGCCCTTGCGGGCACTTGCAGAACTCTGCAGGAACCCACGGAACTTTATGGAACCCTACCAGCCCCTACGGAAGCCTAAAGACCCTTGCAGGCAGTTACGGAACGGTACAGGGCCCTAGGGAACTTTACCAGCCACTACGGAACTCTACGGGCCCCTACGGAACCCTGCAGAACCCTCCAGAACCTTACAGAATCCCACGGATTCCTACAGACTCCTGCGGGCACTTACTCAACCCTAGAGGACCCTACGGAACACTACTGGCTCCTGCGGTACTCCAGAGGCCTCTAGGGAACCTACGAAGCTCTAAGGAACCCTATGGATCCTTACGGAACAGTACGGGCCCCTTCAGACCTCTGCGGGCGCTTATGGAAACCTACAGGACCCCTACCGAAACTGTACGAGACTCTACAGGCCCCTAGGGAACACCACAGGCCCCTACGGAACCCTACACAACCCTCCGGAAACATATGGCACCCTACAAGCTCCTACCAACCCCTGCGGGCACTTACATAACTCTACAGGCCCCTACGGAAATCTACGGGACTCTACGGGCCCCTAGGGAACCCTTCAGATTTCGATGGAACCCTATGAGGCCCTCTGGAACCCTACAGAATACTCCAGGACCCGACAGCACTCTACAAGACCCTTAGCAACACAACGGAACCTCACTAAAACCCTATGGGCTCCTACAGAACACTGCAGGTGCCTACGGAACCCTACAGACCCCTACGGAACCCTACAGACACCTGCGGGCACTTATGGAACCCTGCAGGCCCCTACGGAACCCTACAGGTCCATACAGAACCCCACAGGGCCCTACGGAACTTTACCAGCCACTACGGAACTCTACGGGTCCCTACGGAACCCTGCAGAACCCTCCAGAACCTTACAGAATCCCACAGACTCCTACCAACCCCTGCGGGCACTTACACAACCCTACAGGTCCCTACGGAAATCTACGGGACTCTATGGGCCCCTAGGGAACCCTTCAGATTTCGATGGAACCCTATGAGGCCCTCTGGAACCCTACAGAATACTCCAGGACCCGACAGCACTCTACAAGACCCTTAGCAACACAACGGAACCTCACTAAAACCCTATGGGCTCCTACAGAACACTGCAGGTGCCTACGGAACCCTACAGACCCCTACGGAACCCTACAGACACCTGCGGGCACTTACGGAACCCTGCAGGCCCCTACGGAACCCTACAGGTCCATACAGAACCCCACAGGGCCCTACGGAACTTTACCAGCCACTACGGAACTCTACGGGTCCCTACGGAACCCTGCAGAACCCTCCGGAACCTTACAGAATCCCACAGACTCCTACAGACTTCTGCGGGCACTTACACAACCCTACAGGTCCCTACGGAAATCTACGGGACTCTATGGGCCCCTAGGGAACCCTACAGATTTCGACGGAACCCTACGAGCCCCTCTGGAACCCTACAGAATACTCCAGGACCCGACAGCACTCTACAAGACCCTTAGCAACACAACGGAACCTCACTAAAACCCTATGGGCTCCTACAGAACACTGCAGGTGCCTACGGAAACCTACAGACCCCTACAGAATACTACCAGCCACTACAGAAAAATATGGCCCCTACGGAACTCTACGGAACCTGGCAGAAACACTGTGCGCCCCTACAGGCCCTTGCGGGCACTTGCAGAACTCTGCAGGAACCCACGGAACTTTATGGAACCCTACCAGCCCCTACGGAAGCCTAAAGACCCTTGCAGGCAGTTACGGAACGGTACAGGGCCCTAGGGAACTTTACCAGCCACTACGGAACTCTACGGGCCCCTACGGAACCCTGCAGAACCCTCCAGAACCTTACAGAATCCCACGGATTCCTACAGACTCCTGCGGGCACTTACTCAACCCTAGAGGACCCTACGGAACACTACTGGCTCCTGCGGTACTCCAGAGGCCTCTAGGGAACCTACGAAGCTCTACGGAACCCTATGGATCCTTATGGAACAGTTCGGGCCCCTTCAGACCTCTGCGGGCACTTATGGAAACCTACAGGACCCTACCGAAACTGTACGAGACTCTACAGGCCCCTAGGGAACACCACAGGCCCCTACGGAACCCTACACAACCCTCCGGAAACATATGGCACCCTACAAGCTCCTACCAACCCCTGCGGGCACTTACATAACTCTACAGGCCCCTACGGAAATCTACGGGACTCTACGGGCCCCCTAGGGAACCCTTCAGATTTCGACGGAACCCTACCAGCCCCTCTGGAACCCTACAGAATACTCCAGGACCCGACAGCACTCTACAAGACCCTTAGCAACACAACAGAACCTTACTAAAACCCTATGGGCTCCTACAGAACACTGCAGGTGCCTACGGAACCCTACAGACCCCTACGGAACCCTACAGACACCTGCGGGCACTTATGGAACCCTGCAGGCCCCTACGGAACCCTACAGGTCCATACAGAACCCCACAGGGCCCTACGGAACTTTACCAGCCACTACGGAACTCTACGGGTCCCTACGGAACCCTGCAGAACCCTCCAGAACCTTACAGAATCCCACAGACTCCTACCAACCCCTGCGGGCACTTACACAACCCTACAGGTCCCTACGGAAATCTACGGGACTCTATGGGCCCCTAGGGAACCCTTCAGATTTCGATGGAACCCTACCAGCCCCTCTGGAACCCTACAGAATACTCCAGGACCCGACAGCACTCTACAAGACCCTTAGCAACACAACGGAACCTCACTAAAACCCTATGGGCTCCTACAGAACACTGCAGGTGCCTACGGAACCCTACAGACCCCTACGGAACCCTACAGACACCTGCGGGCACTTACGGAACCCTGCAGGCCCCTACGGAACCCTACAGGTCCATACAGAACCCCACAGGGCCCTACGGAACTTTACCAGCCACTACGGAACTCTACGGGCCCCTACGGAACCCTGCAGAACCCTCCGGAACCTTACAGAATCCCACAGACTCCTACAGACTTCTGCGGGCACTTACACAACCCTACAGGTCCCTACGGAAATCTACGGGACTCTATGGGCCCCTAGGGAACCCTACAGATTTCGACGGAACCCTACGAGCCCCTCTGGAACCCTACAGAATACTCCAGGACCCGACAGCACTCTACAAGACCCTTAGCAACACAACGGAACCTCACTAAAACCCTATGGGCTCCTACAGAACACTGCAGGTGCCTACGGAAACCTACAGACCCCTACAGAATACTACCAGCCACTACAGAAAAATATGGCCCCTACGGAACTCTACGGAACCTGGCAGAAACACTGTGCGCCCCTACAGGCCCTTGCGGGCACTTGCAGAACTCTGCAGGAACCCACGGAACTTTATGGAACCCTACCAGCCCCTACGGAAGCCTAAAGACCCTTGCAGGCAGTTACGGAACGGTACAGGGCCCTAGGGAACTTTACCAGCCACTACGGAACTCTACGGGCCCCTACGGAACCCTGCAGAACCCTCCAGAACCTTACAGAATCCCACGGATTCCTACAGACTCCTGCGGGCACTTACTCAACCCTAGAGGACCCTACGGAACACTACTGGCTCCTGCGGTACTCCACAGGCCTCTAGGGAACCTACGAAGCTCTAAGGAACCCTATGGATCCTTACGGAACAGTACGGGCCCCTTCAGACCTCTGCGGGCGCTTATGGAAACCTACAGGACCCTACCGAAACTGTACGAGACTCTACAGGCCCCTAGGGAACACCACAGGCCCCTACGGAACCCTACACAACCCTCCGGAAACATATGGCACCCTACAAGCTCCTACCAACCCCTGCGGGCACTTACATAACTCTACAGGCCCCTACGGAAATCTACGGGACTCTACGGGCCCCTAGGGAACCCTTCAGATTTCGACGGAACCCTACCAGCCCCTCTGGAACCCTACAGAATACTCCAGGACCCGACAGCACTCTACAAGACCCTTAGCAACACAACGGAACCTCACTAAAACCCTATGGGCTCCTACAGAACACTGCAGGTGCCTACGGAACCCTACAGACCCCTACGGAACCCTACAGACACCTGCGGGCACTTATGGAACCCTGCAGGCCCCTACGGAACCCTACAGGTCCATACAGAACCCCACAGGGCCCTACGGAACTTTACCAGCCACTACGGAACTCTACGGGTCCCTACGGAACCCTGCAGAACCCTCCAGAACCTTACAGAATCCCACAGACTCCTACCAACCCCTGCGGGCACTTACACAACCCTACAGGTCCCTACGGAAATCTACGGGACTCTATGGGCCCCTAGGGAACCCTTCAGATTTCGATGGAACCCTATGAGGCCCTCTGGAACCCTACAGAATACTCCAGGACCCGACAGCACTCTACAAGACCCTTAGCAACACAACGGAACCTCACTAAAACCCTATGGGCTCCTACAGAACACTGCAGGTGCCTACGGAACCCTACAGACCCCTACGGAACCCTACAGACACCTGCGGGCACTTACGGAACCCTGCAGGCCCCTACGGAACCCTACAGGTCCATACAGAACCCCACAGGGCCCTACGGAACTTTACCAGCCACTACGGAACTCTACGGGCCCCTACGGAACCCTGCAGAACCCTCCGGAACCTTACAGAATCCCACAGACTCCTACAGACTTCTGCGGGCACTTACACAACCCTACAGGTCCCTACGGAAATCTACGGGACTCTATGGGCCCCTAGGGAACCCTACAGATTTCGACGGAACCCTACGAGCCCCTCTGGAACCCTACAGAATACTCCAGGACCCGACAGCACTCTACAAGACCCTTAGCAACACAACGGAACCTCACTAAAACCCTATGGGCTCCTACAGAACACTGCAGGTGCCTACGGAAACCTACAGACCCCTACAGAATACTACCAGCCACTACAGAAAAATATGGCCCCTACGGAACTCTACGGAACCTGGCAGAAACACTGTGCGCCCCTACAGGCCCTTGCGGGCACTTGCAGAACTCTGCAGGAACCCACGGAACTTTATGGAACCCTACCAGCCCCTACGGAAGCCTAAAGACCCTTGCAGGCAGTTACGGAACGGTACAGGGCCCTAGGGAACTTTACCAGCCACTACGGAACTCTACGGGCCCCTACGGAACCCTGCAGAACCCTCCAGAACCTTACAGAATCCCACGGATTCCTACAGACTCCTGCGGGCACTTACTCAACCCTAGAGGACCCTATGGAACACTACTGGCTCCTGCGGTACTCCACAGGCCTCTAGGGAACCTACGAAGCTCTACGGAACCCTATGGATCCTTACGGAACAGTACGGGCCCCTTCAGACCTCTGCGGGCACTTATGGAAACCTACAGGACCCTACCGAAACTGTACGAGACTCTACAGGCCCTTAGGGAACACCACAGGCCCCTACGGAACCCTACACAACCCTCCGGAAACATATGGCACCCTACAAGCTCCTACCAACCCCTGCGGGCACTTACATAACTCTACAGGCCCCTACGGAAATCTACGGGACTCTACGGGCCCCTACGGAACCCTTCAGATTTCGACGGAACCCTACCAGCCCCTCTGGAACCCTACAGAATACTCCAGGACCCGACAGCACTCTACAAGACCCTTAGCAACACAACGGAACCTCACTAAAACCCTATGGGCTCCTACAGAACACTGCAGGTGCCTACGGAACCCTACAGACCCCTACGGAACCCTACAGACACCTGCGGGCACTTATGGAACCCTGCAGGCCCCTACGGAACCCTACAGGTCCATACAGAACCCCACAGGGCCCTACGGAACTTTACCAGCCACTACGGAACTCTACGGGTCCCTACGGAACCCTGCAGAACCCTCCAGAACCTTACAGAATCCCACAGACTCCTACCAACCCCTGCGGGCACTTACACAACCCTACAGGTCCCTACGGAAATCTACGGGACTCTATGGGCCCCTAGGGAACCCTTCAGATTTCGATGGAACCCTATGAGGCCCTCTGGAACCCTACAGAATACTCCAGGACCCGACAGCACTCTACAAGACCCTTAGCAACACAACGGAACCTCACTAAAACCCTATGGGCTCCTACAGAACACTGCAGGTGCCTACGGAAACCTACAGACCCCTACAGAATACTACCAGCCACTACAGAAAAATATGGCCCCTACGGAACTCTACGGAACCTGGCAGAAACACTGTGCGCCCCTACAGGCCCTTGCGGGCACTTGCAGAACTCTGCAGGAACCCACGGAACTTTATGGAACCCTACCAGCCCCTACGGAAGCCTAAAGACCCTTGCAGGCAGTTACGGAACGGTACAGGGCCCTAGGGAACTTTACCAGCCACTACGGAACTCTACGGGCCCCTACGGAACCCTGCAGAACCCTCCAGAACCTTACAGAATCCCACGGATTCCTACAGACTCCTGCGGGCACTTACTCAACCCTAGAGGACCCTACGGAACACTACTGGCTCCTGCAGTACTCCACAGGCCTCTAGGGAACCTACGAAGCTCTACGGAACCCTATGGATCCTTACGGAACAGTACGGGCCCCTTCAGACCTCTGCGGGCGCTTATGGAAACCTACAGGACCCTACCGAAACTGTACGAGACTCTACAGGCCCCTAGGGAACACCACAGGCCCCTACGGAACCCTACACAACCCTCCGGAAACATATGGCACCCTACAAGCTCCTACCAACCCCTGCGGGCACTTACATAACTCTACAGGCCCCTACGGAAATCTACGGGACTCTACGGGCCCCTAGGGAACCCTTCAGATTTCGACGGAACCCTACCAGCCCCTCTGGAACCCTACAGAATACTCCAGGACCCGACAGCACTCTACAAGACCCTTAGCAACACAACGGAACCTCACTAAAACCCTATGGGCTCCTACAGAACACTGCAGGTGCCTACGGAACCCTACAGACCCCTACGGAACCCTACAGACACCTGCGGGCACTTATGGAACCCTGCAGGCCCCTACGGAACCCTACAGGTCCATACAGAACCCCACAGGGCCCTACGGAACTTTACCAGCCACTACGGAACTCTACGGGTCCCTACGGAACCCTGCAGAACCCTCCAGAACCTTACAGAATCCCACAGACTCCTACCAACCCCTGCGGGCACTTACACAACCCTACAGGTCCCTACGGAAATCTACGGGACTCTATGGGCCCCTAGGGAACCCTTCAGATTTCGATGGAACCCTATGAGGCCCTCTGGAACCCTACAGAATACTCCAGGACCCGACAGCACTCTACAAGACCCTTAGCAACACAACGGAACCTCACTAAAACCCTATGGGCTCCTACAGGACACTGCAGGTGCCTACGGCACCCTACAGACCCCTACGGAACCCTACAGACACCTGCGGGCACTTACGGAACCCTGCAGGCCCCTACGGAACCCTACAGGTCCATACAGAACCCCACAGGGCCCTACGGAACTTTACCAGCCACTACGGAACTCTACGGGCCCCTACGGAACCCTGCAGAACCCTCCGGAACCTTACAGAATCCCACAGACTCCTACAGACTTCTGCGGGCACTTACACAACCCTACAGGTCCCTACGGAAATCTACGGGACTCTATGGGCCCCTAGGGAACCCTACAGATTTCGACGGAACCCTACGAGCCCCTCTGGAACCCTACAGAATACTCCAGGACCCGACAGCACTCTACAAGACCCTTAGCAACACAACGGAACCTCACTAAAACCCTATGGGCTCCTACAGAACACTGCAGGTGCCTACGGAAACCTACAGACCCCTACAGAATACTACCAGCCACTACAGAAAAATATGGCCCCTACGGAACTCTACGGAACCTGGCAGAAACACTGTGCGCCCCTACAGGCCCTTGCGGGCACTTGCAGAACTCTGCAGGAACCCACGGAACTTTATGGAACCCTACCAGCCCCTACGGAAGCCTAAAGACCCTTGCAGGCAGTTACGGAACGGTACAGGGCCCTAGGGAACTTTACCAGCCACTACGGAACTCTACGGGCCCCTACGGAACCCTGCAGAACCCTCCAGAACCTTACAGAATCCCACGGATTCCTACAGACTCCTGCGGGCACTTACTCAACCCTAGAGGACCCTACGGAACACTACTGGCTCCTGCAGTACTCCACAGGCCTCTAGGGAACCTACGAAGCTCTACGGAACCCTATGGATCCTTACGGAACAGTACGGGCCCCTTCAGACCTCTGCGGGCGCTTATGGAAACCTACAGGACCCTACCGAAACTGTACGAGACTCTACAGGCCCCTAGGGAACACCACAGGCCCCTACGGAACCCTACACAACCCTCCGGAAACATATGGCACCCTACAAGCTCCTACCAACCCCTGCGGGCACTTACATAACTCTACAGGCCCCTACGGAAATCTACGGGACTCTACAGGCCCCTAGGGAACCCTTCAGATTTCGACGGAACCCTACCAGCCCCTCCTGAACCCTACAGAATACTCCAGGACCCGACAGCACTCTACAAGACCCTTAGCAACACAACAGAACCTCACTAAAACCCTATGGGCTCCTACAGAACACTGCAGGTGCCTACGGAACCCTACAGACCCCTACGGAACCCTACAGACACCTGCGGGCACTTATGGAACCCTGCAGGCCCCTACGGAACCCTACAGGTCCATACAGAACCCCACAGGGCCCTACGGAACTTTACCAGCCACTACGGAACTCTACGGGTCCCTACGGAACCCTGCAGAACCCTCCAGAACCTTACAGAATCCCACAGACTCCTACCAACCCCTGCGGGCACTTACACAACCCTACAGGTCCCTACGGAAATCTACGGGACTCTATGGGCCCCTAGGGAACCCTTCAGATTTCGATGGAACCCTATGAGGCCCTCTGGAACCCTACAGAATACTCCAGGACCCGACAGCACTCTACAAGACCCTTAGCAACACAACAGAACCTCACTAAAACCCTATGGGCTCCTACAGAACACTGCAGGTGCCTACGGAACCCTACAGACCCCTACGGAACCCTACAGACACCTGCGGGCACTTACGGAACCCTGCAGGCCCCTACGGAACCCTACAGGTCCATACAGAACCCCACAGGGCCCTACGGAACTTTACCAGCCACTACGGAACTCTACGGGCCCCTACGGAACCCTGCAGAACCCTCCGGAACCTTACAGAATCCCACAGACTCCTACAGACTTCTGCGGGCACTTACACAACCCTACAGGTCCCTACGGAAATCTACGGGACTCTATGGGCCCCTAGGGAACCCTACAGATTTCGACGGAACCCTACGAGCCCCTCTGGAACCCTACAGAATACTCCAGGACCCGACAGCACTCTACAAGACCCTTAGCAACACAACGGAACCTCACTAAAACCCTATGGGCTCCTACAGAACACTGCAGGTGCCTACGGAAACCTACAGACCCCTACAGAATACTACCAGCCACTACAGAAAAATATGGCCCCTACGGAACTCTACGGAACCTGGCAGAAACACTGTGCGCCCCTACAGGCCCTTGCGGGCACTTGCAGAACTCTGCAGGAACCCACGGAACTTTATGGAACCCTACCAGCCCCTACGGAAGCCTAAAGACCCTTGCAGGCAGTTACGGAACGGTACAGGGCCCTAGGGAACTTTACCAGCCACTACGGAACTCTACGGGCCCCTACGGAACCCTGCAGAACCCTCCAGAACCTTACAGAATCCCACGGATTCCTACAGACTCCTGCGGGCACTTACTCAACCCTAGAGGACCCTACGGAACACTACTGGCTCCTGCGGTACTCCACAGGCCTCTAGGGAACCTACGAAGCTCTAAGGAACCCTATGGATCCTTACGGAACAGTACGGGCCCCTTCAGACCTCTGCGGGCACTTATGGAAACCTACAGGACCCTACCGAAACTGTACGAGACTCTACAGGCCCCTAGGGAACACCACAGGCCCCTACGGAACCCTACACAACCCTCCGGAAACATATGGCACCCTACAAGCTCCTACCAACCCCTGCGGGCACTTACATAACTCTACAGGCCCCTACGGAAATCTACGGGACTCTACGGGCCCCTAGGGAACCCTTCAGATTTCGACGGAACCCTACCAGCCCCTCTGGAACCCTACAGAATACTCCAGGACCCGACAGCACTCTACAAGACCCTTAGCAACACAACGGAACCTCACTAAAACCCTATGGGCTCCTACAGAACACTGCAGGTGCCTACGGAACCCTACAGACCCCTACGGAACCCTACAGACACCTGCGGGCACTTATGGAACCCTGCAGGCCCCTACGGAACCCTACAGGTCCATACAGAACCCCACAGGGCCCTACGGAACTTTACCAGCCACTACGGAACTCTACGGGTCCCTACGGAACCCTGCAGAACCCTCCAGAACCTTACAGAATCCCACAGACTCCTACCAACCCCTGCGGGCACTTACACAACCCTACAGGTCCCTACGGAAATCTACGGGACTCTATGGGCCCCTAGGGAACCCTTCAGATTTCGATGGAACCCTATGAGGCCCTCTGGAACCCTACAGAATACTCCAGGACCCGACAGCACTCTACAAGACCCTTAGCAACACAACGGAACCTCACTAAAACCCTATGGGCTCCTACAGAACACTGCAGGTGCCTACGGAACCCTACAGACCCCTACGGAACCCTACAGACACCTGCGGGCACTTACGGAACCCTGCAGGCCCCTACGGAACCCTACAGGTCCATACAGAACCCCACAGGGCCCTACGGAACTTTACCAGCCACTACGAACTCTACGGGCCCCTACGGAACCCTGCAGAACCCTCCGGAACCTTACAGAATCCCACAGACTCCTACAGACTTCTGCGGGCACTTACACAACCCTACAGGTCCCTACGGAAATCTACGGGACTCTATGGGCCCCTAGGGAACCCTACAGATTTCGACGGAACCCTACGAGCCCCTCTGGAACCCTACAGAATACTCCAGGACCCGACAGCACTCTACAAGACCCTTAGCAACACAACGGAACCTCACTAAAACCCTATGGGCTCCTACAGAACACTGCAGGTGCCTACGGAAACCTACAGACCCCTACAGAATACTACCAGCCACTACAGAAAAATATGGCCCCTACGGAACTCTACGGAACCTGGCAGAAACACTCTGCGCCCCTACAGGCCCTTGCGGGCACTTGCAGAACTCTGCAGGAACCCACGGAACTTTATGGAACCCTACCAGCCCCTACGGAAGCCTAAAGACCCTTGCAGGCAGTTACGGAACGGTACAGGGCCCTAGGGAACTTTACCAGCCACTACGGAACTCTACGGGCCCCTACGGAACCCTGCAGAACCCTCCAGAACCTTACAGAATCCCACGGATTCCTACAGACTCCTGCGGGCACTTACTCAACCCTAGAGGACCCTACGGAACACTACTGGCTCCTGCAGTACTCCACAGGCCTCTAGGGAACCTACGAAGCTCTACGGAACCCTATGGATCCTTACGGAACAGTACGGGCCCCTTCAGACCTCTGCGGGCGCTTATGGAAACCTACAGGACCCTACCGAAACTGTACGAGACTCTACAGGCCCCTAGGGAACACCACAGGCCCCTACGGAACCCTACACAACCCTCTGGAAACATATGGCACCCTACAAGCTCCTACCAATCCCTGCGGGCACTTACATAACTCTACAGGCCCCTACGGAAATCTACGGGACTCTACAGGCCCCTAGGGAACCCTTCAGATTTCGACGGAACCCTACCAGCCCCTCCTGAACCCTACAGAATACTCCAGGACCCGACAGCACTCTACAAGACCCTTAGCAACACAACAGAACCTCACTAAAACCCTATGGGCTCCTACAGAACACTGCAGGTGCCTACGGAACCCTACAGACCCCTACGGAACCCTACAGACACCTGCGGGCACTTATGGAACCCTGCAGGCCCCTACGGAACCCTACAGGTCCATACAGAACCCCACAGGGCCCTACGGAACTTTACCAGCCACTACGGAACTCTACGGGTCCCTACGGAACCCTGCAGAACCCTCCAGAACCTTACAGAATCCCACAGACTCCTACCAACCCCTGCGGGCACTTACACAACCCTACAGGTCCCTACGGAAATCTACGGGACTCTATGGGCCCCTAGGGAACCCTTCAGATTTCGATGGAACCCTATGAGGCCCTCTGGAACCCTACAGAATACTCCAGGACCCGACAGCACTCTACAAGACCCTTAGCAACACAACGGAACCTCACTAAAACCCTATGGGCTCCTACAGAACACTGCAGGTGCCTACGGAACCCTACAGACCCCTACGGAACCCTACAGACACCTGCGGGCACTTACGGAACCCTGCAGGCCCCTACGGAACCCTACAGGTCCATACAGAACCCCACAGGGCCCTACGGAACTTTACCAGCCACTACGAACTCTACGGGCCCCTACGGAACCCTGCAGAACCCTCCGGAACCTTACAGAATCCCACAGACTCCTACAGACTTCTGCGGGCACTTACACAACCCTACAGGTCCCTACGGAAATCTACGGGACTCTATGGGCCCCTAGGGAACCCTACAGATTTCGACGGAACCCTACGAGCCCCTCTGGAACCCTACAGAATACTCCAGGACCCGACAGCACTCTACAAGACCCTTAGCAACACAACGGAACCTCACTAAAACCCTATGGGCTCCTACAGAACACTGCAGGTGCCTACGGAAACCTACAGACCCCTACAGAATACTACCAGCCACTACAGAAAAATATGGCCCCTACGGAACTCTACGGAACCTGGCAGAAACACTGTGCGCCCCTACAGGCCCTTGCGGGCACTTGCAGAACTCTGCAGGAACCCACGGAACTTTATGGAACCCTACCAGCCCCTACGGAAGCCTAAAGACCCTTGCAGGCAGTTACGGAACGGTACAGGGCCCTAGGGAACTTTACCAGCCACTACGGAACTCTACGGGCCCCTACGGAACCCTGCAGAACCCTCCAGAACCTTACAGAATCCCACGGATTCCTACAGACTCCTGCGGGCACTTACTCAACCCTAGAGGACCCTACGGAACACTACTGGCTCCTGCAGTACTCCACAGGCCTCTAGGGAACCTACGAAGCTCTACGGAACCCTATGGATCCTTACGGAACAGTACGGGCCCCTTCAGACCTCTGCGGGCGCTTATGGAAACCTACAGGACCCTACCGAAACTGTACGAGACTCTACAGGCCCCTAGGGAACACCACAGGCCCCTACGGAACCCTACACAACCCTCTGGAAACATATGGCACCCTACAAGCTCCTACCAATCCCTGCGGGCACTTACATAACTCTACAGGCCCCTACGGAAATCTACGGGACTCTACAGGCCCCTAGGGAACCCTTCAGATTTCGACGGAACCCTACCAGCCCCTCCTGAACCCTACAGAATACTCCAGGACCCGACAGCACTCTACAAGACCCTTAGCAACACAACAGAACCTCACTAAAACCCTATGGGCTCCTACAGAACACTGCAGGTGCCTACGGAACCCTACAGACCCCTACGGAACCCTACAGACACCTGCGGGCACTTATGGAACCCTGCAGGCCCCTACGGAACCCTACAGGTCCATACAGAACCCCACAGGGCCCTACGGAACTTTACCAGCCACTACGGAACTCTACGGGTCCCTACGGAACCCTGCAGAACCCTCCAGAACCTTACAGAATCCCACAGACTCCTACCAACCCCTGCGGGCACTTACACAACCCTACAGGTCCCTACGGAAATCTACGGGACTCTATGGGCCCCTAGGGAACCCTTCAGATTTCGATGGAACCCTATGAGGCCCTCTGGAACCCTACAGAATACTCCAGGACCCGACAGCACTCTACAAGACCCTTAGCAACACAACGGAACCTCACTAAAACCCTATGGGCTCCTACAGAACACTGCAGGTGCCTACGGAACCCTACAGACCCCTACGGAACCCTACAGACACCTGCGGGCACTTACGGAACCCTGCAGGCCCCTACGGAACCCTACAGGTCCATACAGAACCCCACAGGGCCCTACGGAACTTTACCAGCCACTACGGAACTCTACGGGCCCCTACGGAACCCTGCAGAACCCTCCGGAAACTTACAGAATCCCACAGACTCCTACAGACTTCTGCGGGCACTTACACAACCCTACAGGTCCCTACGGAAATCTACGGGACTCTATGGGCCCCTAGGGAACCCTACAGATTTCGACGGAACCCTACGAGCCCCTCTGGAACCCTACAGAATACTCCAGGACCCGACAGCACTCTACAAGACCCTTAGCAACACAACGGAACCTCACTAAAACCCTATGGGCTCCTACAGAACACTGCAGGTGCCTACGGAAACCTACAGACCCCTACAGAATACTACCAGCCACTACAGAAAAATATGGCCCCTACGGAACTCTACGGAACCTGGCAGAAACACTGTGCGCCCCTACAGGCCCTTGCGGGCACTTGCAGAACTCTGCAGGAACCCACGGAACTTTATGGAACCCTACCAGCCCCTACGGAAGCCTAAAGACCCTTGCAGGCAGTTACGGAACGGTACAGGGCCCTAGGGAACTTTACCAGCCACTACGGAACTCTACGGGCCCCTACGGAACCCTGCAGAACCCTCCAGAACCTTACAGAATCCCACGGATTCCTACAGACTCCTGCGGGCACTTACTCAACCCTAGAGGACCCTACGGAACACTACTGGCTCCTGCGGTACTCCAGAGGCCTCTAGGGAACCTACGAAGCTCTACGGAACCCTATGGATCCTTACGGAACAGTACGGGCCCCTTCAGACCTCTGCGGGCACTTATGGAAACCTACAGGACCCTACCGAAACTGTACGAGACTCTACAGGCCCCTAGGGAACACCACAGGCCCCTACGGAACCCTACACAACCCTCCGGAAACATATGGCACCCTACAAGCTCCTACCAACCCCTGCGGGCACTTACATAACTCTACAGGCCCCTACGGAAATCTACGGGACTCTACGGGCCCCTAGGGAACCCTTCAGATTTCGACGGAACCCTACCAGCCCCTCTGGAACCCTACAGAATACTCCAGGACCCGACAGCACTCTACAAGACCCTTAGCAACACAACGGAACCTCACTAAAACCCTATGGGCTCCTACAGAACACTGCAGGTGCCTACGGAACCCTACAGACCCCTACGGAACCCTACAGACACCTGCGGGCACTTATGGAACCCTGCAGGCCCCTACGGAACCCTACAGGTCCATACAGAACCCCACAGGGCCCTACGGAACTTTACCAGCCACTACGGAACTCTACGGGTCCCTACGGAACCCTGCAGAACCCTCCAGAACCTTACAGAATCCCACAGACTCCTACAGACTTCTGCGGGCACTTACACAACCCTACAGGTCCCTACGGAAATCTACGGGACTCTATGGGCCCCTAGGGAACCCTTCAGATTTCGATGGAACCCTATGAGGCCCTCTGGAACCCTACAGAATACTCCAGGACCCGACAGCACTCTACAAGACCCTTAGCAACACAACGGAACCTCACTAAAACCCTATGGGCTCCTACAGAACACTGCAGGTGCCTACGGAACCCTACAGACCCCTACGGAACCCTACAGACACCTGCGGGCACTTACGGAACCCTGCAGGCCCCTACGGAACCCTACAGGTCCATACAGAACCCCACAGGGCCCTACGGAACTTTACCAGCCACTACGGAACTCTACGGGCCCCTACGGAACCCTGCAGAACCCTCCGGAACCTTACAGAATCCCACAGACTCCTACAGACTTCTGCGGGCACTTACACAACCCTACAGGTCCCTACGGAAATCTACGGGACTCTATGGGCCCCTAGGGAACCCTACAGATTTCGACGGAACCCTACGAGCCCCTCTGGAACCCTACAGAATACTCCAGGACCCGACAGCACTCTACAAGACCCTTAGCAACACAACGGAACCTCACTAAAACCCTATGGGCTCCTACAGAACACTGCAGGTGCCTACGGAAACCTACAGACCCCTACAGAATACTACCAGCCACTACAGAAAAATATGGCCCCTACGGAACTCTACGGAACCTGGCAGAAACACTGTGCGCCCCTACAGGCCCTTGCGGGCACTTGCAGAACTCTGCAGGAACCCACGGAACTTTATGGAACCCTACCAGCCCCTACGGAAGCCTAAAGACCCTTGCAGGCAGTTACGGAACGGTACAGGGCCCTAGGGAACTTTACCAGCCACTACGGAACTCTACGGGCCCCTACGGAACCCTGCAGAACCCTCCAGAACCTTACAGAATCCCACGGATTCCTACAGACTCCTGCGGGCACTTACTCAACCCTAGAGGACCCTACGGAACACTACTGGCTCCTGCAGTACTCCACAGGCCTCTAGGGAACCTACGAAGCTCTACGGAACCCTATGGATCCTTACGGAACAGTACGGGCCCCTTCAGACCTCTGCGGGCGCTTATGGAAACCTACAGGACCCTACCGAAACTGTACGAGACTCTACAGGCCCCTAGGGAACACCACAGGCCCCTACGGAACCCTACACAACCCTCCGGAAACATATGGCACCCTACCAGCTCCTACCAACCCCTGCGGGCACTTACATAACTCTACAGGCCCCTACGGAAATCTACGGGACTCTACAGGCCCCTAGGGAACCCTTCAGATTTCGACGGAACCCTACCAGCCCCTCCTGAACCCTACAGAATACTCCAGGACCCGACAGCACTCTACAAGACCCTTAGCAACACAACAGAACCTCACTAAAACCCTATGGGCTCCTACAGAACACTGCAGGTGCCTACGGAACCCTACAGACCCCTACGGAACCCTACAGACACCTGCGGGCACTTATGGAACCCTGCAGGCCCCTACGGAACCCTACAGGTCCATACAGAACCCCACAGGGCCCTACGGAACTTTACCAGCCACTACGGAACTCTACGGGTCCCTACGGAACCCTGCAGAACCCTCCAGAACCTTACAGAATCCCACAGACTCCTACCAACCCCTGCGGGCACTTACACAACCCTACAGGTCCCTACGGAAATCTACGGGACTCTATGGGCCCCTAGGGAACCCTTCAGATTTCGATGGAACCCTATGAGGCCCTCTGGAACCCTACAGAATACTCCAGGACCCGACAGCACTCTACAAGACCCTTAGCAACACAACGGAACCTCACTAAAACCCTATGGGCTCCTACAGAACACTGCAGGTGCCTACGGCACCCTACAGACCCCTACGGAACCCTACAGACACCTGCGGGCACTTACGGAACCCTGCAGGCCCCTACGGAACCCTACAGGTCCATACAGAACCCCACAGGGCCCTACGGAACTTTACCAGCCACTACGGAACTCTACGGGCCCCTACGGAACCCTGCAGAACCCTCCGGAACCTTACAGAATCCCACAGACTCCTACAGACTTCTGCGGGCACTTACACAACCCTACAGGTCCCTACGGAAATCTACGGGACTCTATGGGCCCCTAGGGAACCCTACAGATTTCGACGGAACCCTACGAGCCCCTCTGGAACCCTACAGAATACTCCAGGACCCGACAGCACTCTACAAGACCCTTAGCAATACAACGGAACCTCACTAAAACCCTATGGGCTCCTACAGAACACTGCAGGTGCCTACGGAAACCTACAGACCCCTACAGAATACTACCAGCCACTACAGAAAAATATGGCCCCTACGGAACTCTACGGAACCTGGCAGAAACACTGTGCGCCCCTACAGGCCCTTGCGGGCACTTGCAGAACTCTGCAGGAACCCACGGAACTTTATGGAACCCTACCAGCCCCTACGGAAGCCTAAAGACCCTTGCAGGCAGTTACGGAACGGTACAGGGCCCTAGGGAACTTTACCAGCCACTACGGAACTCTACGGGCCCCTACGGAACCCTGCAGAACCCTCCAGAACCTTACAGAATCCCACGGATTCCTACAGACTCCTGCGGGCACTTACTCAACCCTAGAGGACCCTACGGAACACTACTGGCTCCTGCGGTACTCCACAGGCCTCTAGGGAACCTACGAAGCTCTACGGAACCCTATGGATCCTTACGGAACAGTACGGGCCCCTTCAGACCTCTGCGGGCACTTATGGAAACCTACAGGACCCTACCGAAACTGTACGAGACTCTACAGGCCCCTAGGGAACACCACAGGCCCCTACGGAACCCTACACAACCCTCCGGAAACATATGGCACCCTACAAGCTCCTACCAACCCCTGCGGGCACTTACATAACTCTACAGGCCCCTACGGAAATCTACGGGACTCTACGGGCCCCTAGGGAACCCTTCAGATTTCGACGGAACCCTACCAGCCCCTCTGGAACCCTACAGAATACTCCAGGACCCGACAGCACTCTACAAGACCCTTAGCAACACAACGGAACCTCACTAAAACCCTATGGGCTCCTACAGAACACTGCAGGTGCCTACGGAACCCTACAGACCCCTACGGAACCCTACAGACACCTGCGGGCACTTATGGAACCCTGCAGGCCCCTACGGAACCCTACAGGTCCATACAGAACCCCACAGGGCCCTACGGAACTTTACCAGCCACTACGGAACTCTACGGGTCCCTACGGAACCCTGCAGAACCCTCCAGAACCTTACAGAATCCCACAGACTCCTACCAACCCCTGCGGGCACTTACACAACCCTACAGGTCCCTACGGAAATCTACGGGACTCTATGGGCCCCTAGGGAACCCTACAGATTTCGACGGAACCCTACGAGCCCCTCTGGAACCCTACAGAATACTCCAGGACCCGACAGCACTCTACAAGACCCTTAGCAACACAACGGAACCTCACTAAAACCCTATGGGCTCCTACAGAACACTGCAGGTGCCTACGGAAACCTACAGACCCCTACAGAATACTACCAGCCACTACAGAAAAATATGGCCCCTACGGAACTCTACGGAACCTGGCAGAAACACTGTGCGCCCCTACAGGCCCTTGCGGGCACTTGCAGAACTCTGCAGGAACCCACGGAACTTTATGGAACCCTACCAGCCCCTACGGAAGCCTAAAGACCCTTGCAGGCAGTTACGGAACGGTACAGGGCCCTAGGGAACTTTACCAGCCACTACGGAACTCTACGGGCCCCTACGGAACCCTGCAGAACCCTCCAGAACCTTACAGAATCCCACGGATTCCTACAGACTCCTGCGGGCACTTACTCAACCCTAGAGGACCCTACGGAACACTACTGGCTCCTGCGGTACTCCACAGGCCTCTAGGGAACCTACGAAGCTCTACGGAACCCTATGGATCCTTACGGAACAGTACGGGCCCCTTCAGACCTCTGCGGGCACTTATGGAAACCTACAGGACCCTACCGAAACTGTACGAGACTCTACAGGCCCCTAGGGAACACCACAGGCCCCTACGGAACCCTACACAACCCTCCGGAAACATATGGCACCCTACAAGCTCCTACCAACCCCTGCGGGCACTTACATAACTCTACAGGCCCCTACGGAAATCTACGGGACTCTACGGGCCCCTAGGGAACCCTTCAGATTTCGACGGAACCCTACCAGCCCCTCTGGAACCCTACAGAATACTCCAGGACCCGACAGCATTCTACAAGACCCTTAGCAACACAACGGAACCTCACTAAAACCCTATGGGCTCCTACAGAACACTGCAGGTGCCTACGGAACCCTACAGACCCCTACGGAACCCTACAGACACCTGCGGGCACTTATGGAACCCTGCAGGCCCCTACGGAACCCTACAGGTCCATACAGAACCCCACAGGGCCCTACGGAACTTTACCAGCCACTACGGAACTCTACGGGTCCCTACGGAACCCTGCAGAACCCTCCAGAACCTTACAGAATCCCACAGACTCCTACCAACCCCTGCGGGCACTTACACAACCCTACAGGTCCCTACGGAAATCTACGGGACTCTATGGGCCCCTAGGGAACCCTTCAGATTTCGATGGAACCCTATGAGGCCCTCTGGAACCCTACAGAATACTCCAGGACCCGACAGCACTCTACAAGACCCTTAGCAACACAACGGAACCTCACTAAAACCCTATGGGCTCCTACAGAACACTGCAGGTGCCTACGGAACCCTACAGACCCCTACGGAACCCTACAGACACCTGCGGGCACTTACGGAACCCTGCAGGCCCCTACGGAACCCTACAGGTCCATACAGAACCCCACAGGGCCCTACGGAACTTTACCAGCCACTACGGAACTCTACGGGCCCCTACGGAACCCTGCAGAACCCTCCGGAACCTTACAGAATCCCACAGACTCCTACAGACTTCTGCGGGCACTTACACAACCCTACAGGTCCCTACGGAAATCTACGGGACTCTATGGGCCCCTAGGGAACCCTACAGATTTCGACGGAACCCTACGAGCCCCTCTGGAACCCTACAGAATACTCCAGGACCCGACAGCACTCTACAAGACCCTTAGCAACACAACGGAACCTCACTAAAACCCTATGGGCTCCTACAGAACACTGCAGGTGCCTACGGAAACCTACAGACCCCTACAGAATACTACCAGCCACTACAGAAAAATATGGCCCCTACGGAACTCTACGGAACCTGGCAGAAACACTGTGCGCCCCTACAGGCCCTTGCGGGCACTTGCAGAACTCTGCAGGAACCCACGGAACTTTATGGAACCCTACCAGCCCCTACGGAAGCCTAAAGACCCTTGCAGGCAGTTACGGAACGGTACAGGGCCCTAGGGAACTTTACCAGCCACTACGGAACTCTACGGGCCCCTACGGAACCCTGCAGAACCCTCCAGAACCTTACAGAATCCCACGGATTCCTACAGACTCCTGCGGGCACTTACTCAACCCTAGAGGACCCTACGGAACACTACTGGCTCCTGCGGTACTCCACAGGCCTCTAGGGAACCTACGAAGCTCTACGGAACCCTATGGATCCTTACGGAACAGTACGGGCCCCTTCAGACCTCTGCGGGCGCTTATGGAAACCTACAGGACCCTACCGAAACTGTACGAGACTCTACAGGCCCCTAGGGAACACCACAGGCCCCTACGGAACCCTACACAACCCTCCGGAAACATATGGCACCCTACCAGCTCCTACCAACCCCTGCGGGCACTTACATAACTCTACAGGCCCCTACGGAAATCTACGGGACTCTACAGGCCCCTAGGGAACCCTTCAGATTTCGACGGAACCCTACCAGCCCCTCCTGAACCCTACAGAATACTCCAGGACCCGACAGCACTCTACAAGACCCTTAGCAACACAACAGAACCTCACTAAAACCCTATGGGCTCCTACAGAACACTGCAGGTGCCTACGGAACCCTACAGACCCCTACGGAACCCTACAGACACCTGCGGGCACTTATGGAACCCTGCAGGCCCCTACGGAACCCTACAGGTCCATACAGAACCCCACAGGGCCCTACGGAACTTTACCAGCCACTACGGAACTCTACGGGTCCCTACGGAACCCTGCAGAACCCTCCAGAACCTTACAGAATCCCACAGACTCCTACCAACCCCTGCGGGCACTTACACAACCCTACAGGTCCCTACGGAAATCTACGGGACTCTATGGGCCCCTAGGGAACCCTTCAGATTTCGATGGAACCCTATGAGGCCCTCTGGAACCCTACAGAATACTCCAGGACCCGACAGCACTCTACAAGACCCTTAGCAACACAACGGAACCTCACTAAAACCCTATGGGCTCCTACAGAACACTGCAGGTGCCTACGGCACCCTACAGACCCCTACGGAACCCTACAGACACCTGCGGGCACTTACGGAACCCTGCAGGCCCCTACGGAACCCTACAGGTCCATACAGAACCCCACAGGGCCCTACGGAACTTTACCAGCCACTACGGAACTCTACGGGCCCCTACGGAACCCTGCAGAACCCTCCGGAACCTTACAGAATCCCACAGACTCCTACAGACTTCTGCGGGCACTTACACAACCCTACAGGTCCCTACGGAAATCTACGGGACTCTATGGGCCCCTAGGGAACCCTACAGATTTCGACGGAACCCTACGAGCCCCTCTGGAACCCTACAGAATACTCCAGGACCCGACAGCACTCTACAAGACCCTTAGCAACACAACGGAACCTCACTAAAACCCTATGGGCTCCTACAGAACACTGCAGGTGCCTACGGAAACCTACAGACCCCTACAGAATACTACCAGCCACTACAGAAAAATATGGCCCCTACGGAACTCTACGGAACCTGGCAGAAACACTGTGCGCCCCTACAGGCCCTTGCGGGCACTTGCAGAACTCTGCAGGAACCCACGGAACTTTATGGAACCCTACCAGCCCCTACGGAAGCCTAAAGACCCTTGCAGGCAGTTACGGAACGGTACAGGGCCCTAGGGAACTTTACCAGCCACTACGGAACTCTACGGGCCCCTACGGAACCCTGCAGAACCCTCCAGAACCTTACAGAATCCCACGGATTCCTACAGACTCCTGCGGGCACTTACTCAACCCTAGAGGACCCTACGGAACACTACTGGCTCCTGCGGTACTCCACAGGCCTCTAGGGAACCTACGAAGCTCTACGGAACCCTATGGATCCTTACGGAACAGTACGGGCCCCTTCAGACCTCTGCGGGCGCTTATGGAAACCTACAGGACCCTACCGAAACTGTACGAGACTCTACAGGCCCCTAGGGAACACCACAGGCCCCTACGGAACCCTACACAACCCTCCGGAAACATATGGCACCCTACCAGCTCCTACCAACCCCTGCGGGCACTTACATAACTCTACAGGCCCCTACGGAAATCTACGGGACTCTACGGGCCCCTAGGGAACCCTTCAGATTTCGACGGAACCCTACCAGCCCCTCTGGAACCCTACAGAATACTCCAGGACCCGACAGCACTCTACAAGACCCTTAGCAACACAACGGAACCTCACTAAAACCCTATGGGCTCCTACAGAACACTGCAGGTGCCTACGGAACCCTACAGACCCCTACGGAACCCTACAGACACCTGCGGGCACTTATGGAACCCTGCAGGCCCCTACGGAACCCTACAGGTCCATACAGAACCCCACAGGGCCCTACGGAACTTTACCAGCCACTACGGAACTCTACGGGTCCCTACGGAACCCTGCAGAACCCTCCAGAACCTTACAGAATCCCACAGACTCCTACCAACCCCTGCGGGCACTTACACAACCCTACAGGTCCCTACGGAAATCTACGGGACTCTATGGGCCCCTAGGGAACCCTTCAGATTTCGATGGAACCCTATGAGGCCCTCTGGAACCCTACAGAATACTCCAGGACCCGACAGCACTCTACAAGACCCTTAGCAACACAACGGAACCTCACTAAAACCCTATGGGCTCCTACAGAACACTGCAGGTGCCTACGGCACCCTACAGACCCCTACGGAACCCTACAGACACCTGCGGGCACTTACGGAACCCTGCAGGCCCCTACGGAACCCTACAGGTCCATACAGAACCCCACAGGGCCCTACGGAACTTTACCAGCCACTACGGAACTCTACGGGCCCCTACGGAACCCTGCAGAACCCTCCGGAACCTTACAGAATCCCACAGACTCCTACAGACTTCTGCGGGCACTTACACAACCCTACAGGTCCCTACGGAAATCTACGGGACTCTATGGGCCCCTAGGGAACCCTACAGATTTCGACGGAACCCTACGAGCCCCTCTGGAACCCTACAGAATACTCCAGAACCCGACAGCACTCTACAAGACCCTTAGCAACACAACGGAACCTCACTAAAACCCTGTGGGCTCCTACAGAACACTGCAGGTGCCTACGGAAACCTACAGACCCCTACAGAATACTACCAGCCACTACAGAAAAATATGGCCCCTACGGAACTCTACGGAACCTGGCAGAAACACTGTGCGCCCCTACAGGCCCTTGCGGGCACTTGCAGAACTCTGCAGGAACCCATGGAACTTTATGGAACCCTACCAGCCCCTACGGAAGCCTAAAGACCCTTGCAGGCAGTTACGGAACGGTACAGGGCCCTAGGGAACTTTACCAGCCACTACGGAACTCTACGGGCCCCTACGGAACCCTGCAGAACCCTCCAGAACCTTACAGAATCCCACGGATTCCTACAGACTCCTGCGGGCACTTACTCAACCCTAGAGGACCCTACGGAACACTACTGGCTCCTGCGGTACTCCACAGGCCTCTAGGGAACCTACGAAGCTCTACGGAACCCTATGGATCCTTACGGAACAGTACGGGCCCCTTCAGACCTCTGCGGGCGCTTATGGAAACCTACAGGACCCTACCGAAACTGTACGAGACTCTACAGGCCCCTAGGGAACACCACAGGCCCCTACGGAACCCTACACAACCCTCCGGAAACATATGGCACCCTACAAGCTCCTACCAACCCCTGCGGGCACTTACATAACTCTACAGGCCCCTACGGAAATCTACGGGACTCTACAGGCCCCTAGGGAACCCTTCAGATTTCGACGGAACCCTACCAGCCCCTCTGGAACCCTACAGAATACTCCAGGACCCGACAGCACTCTACAAGACCCTTAGCAACACAACAGAACCTCACTAAAACCCTATGGGCTCCTACAGAACACTGCAGGTGCCTACGGAACCCTACAGACCCCTACGGAACCCTACAGACACCTGCGGGCACTTATGGAACCCTGCAGGCCCCTACGGAACCCTACAGGTCCATACAGAACCCCACAGGGCCCTACGGAACTTTACCAGCCACTACGGAACTCTACGGGTCCCTACGGAACCCTGCAGAACCCTCCAGAACCTTACAGAATCCCACAGACTCCTACCAACCCCTGCGGGCACTTACACAACCCTACAGGTCCCTACGGAAATCTACGGGACTCTATGGGCCCCTAGGGAACCCTTCAGATTTCGATGGAACCCTATGAGGCCCTCTGGAACCCTACAGAATACTCCAGGACCCGACAGCACTCTACAAGACCCTTAGCAACACAACGGAACCTCACTAAAACCCTATGGGCTCCTACAGAACACTGCAGGTGCCTACGGAACCCTACAGACCCCTACGGAACCCTACAGACACCTGCGGGCACTTACGGAACCCTGCAGGCCCCTACGGAACCCTACAGGTCCATACAGAACCCCACAGGGCCCTACGGAACTTTACCAGCCACTACGGAACTCTACGGGCCCCTACGGAACCCTGCAGAACCCTCCGGAACCTTACAGAATCCCACAGACTCCTACAGACTTCTGCGGGCACTTACACAACCCTACAGGTCCCTACGGAAATCTACGGGACTCTATGGGCCCCTAGGGAACCCTACAGATTTCGACGGAACCCTACGAGCCCCTCTGGAACCTTACAGAATACTCCAGGACCCGACAGCACTCTACAAGACCCTTAGCAACACAACGGAACCTCACTAAAACCCTATGGGCTCCTGCAGAACACTGCAGGTGCCTACGGAAACCTACAGACCCCTACAGAATACTACCAGCCACTACAGAAAAATATGGCCCCTACGGAACTCTACGGAACCTGGCAGAAACACTGTGCGCCCCTACAGGCCCTTGCGGGCACTTGCAGAACTCTGCAGGAACCCACGGAACTTTATGGAACCCTACCAGCCCCTACGGAAGCCTAAAGACCCTTGCAGGCAGTTACGGAACGGTACAGGGCCCTAGGGAACTTTACCAGCCACTACGGAACTCTACGGGCCCCTACGGAACCCTGCAGAACCCTCCGGAACCTTACAGAATCCCACAGACTCCTACAGACTTCTGCGGGCACTTACACAACCCTACAGGTCCCTACGGAAATCTACGGGACTCTATGGGCCCCTAGGGAACCCTACAGATTTCGACGGAACCCTACGAGCCCCTCTGGAACCCTACAGAATACTCCAGAACCCGACAGCACTCTACAAGACCCTTAGCAACACAACGGAACCTCACTAAAACCCTATGGGCTCCTACAGAACACTGCAGGTGCCTACGGAAACCTACAGACCCCTACAGAATACTACCAGCCACTACAGAAAAATATGGCCCCTACGGAACTCTACGGAACCTGGCAGAAACACTGTGCGCCCCTACAGGCCCTTGCGGGCACTTGCAGAACTCTGCAGGAACCCACGGAACTTTATGGAACCCTACCAGCCCCTACGGAAGCCTAAAGACCCTTGCAGGCAGTTACGGAACGGTACAGGGCCCTAGGGAACTTTACCAGCCACTACGGAACTCTACGGGCCCCTACGGAACCCTGCAGAACCCTCCAGAACCTTACAGAATCCCACGGATTCCTACAGACTCCTGCGGGCACTTACTCAACCCTAGAGGACCCTACGGAACACTACTGGCTCCTGCGGTACTCCACAGGCCTCTAGGGAACCTACGAAGCTCTACGGAACCCTATGGATCCTTACGGAACAGTACGGGCCCCTTCAGACCTCTGCGGGCACTTATGGAAACCTACAGGACCCTACCGAAACTGTACGAGACTCTACAGGCCCCTAGGGAACACCACAGGCCCCTACGGAACCCTACACAACCCTCCGGAAACATATGGCACCCTACAAGCTCCTACCAACCCCTGCGGGCACTTACATAACTCTACAGGCCCCTACGGAAATCTACGGGACTCTACGGGCCCCTAGGGAACCCTTCAGATTTCGACGGAACCCTACCAGCCCCTCTGGAACCCTACAGAATACTCCAGGACCCGACAGCACTCTACAAGACCCTTAGCAACACAACGGAACCTCACTAAAACCCTATGGGCTCCTACAGAACACTGCAGGTGCCTACGGAACCCTACAGACCCCTACGGAACCCTACAGACACCTGCGGGCACTTATGGAACCCTGCAGGCCCCTACGGAACCCTACAGGTCCATACAGAACCCCACAGGGCCCTACGGAACTTTACCAGCCACTACGGAACTCTACGGGTCCCTACGGAACCCTGCAGAACCCTCCAGAACCTTACAGAATCCCACAGACTCCTACCAACCCCTGCGGGCACTTACACAACCCTACAGGTCCCTACGGAAATCTACGGGACTCTATGGGCCCCTAGGGAACCCTTCAGATTTCGATGGAACCCTATGAGGCCCTCTGGAACCCTACAGAATACTCCAGGACCCGACAGCACTCTACAAGACCCTTAGCAACACAACGGAACCTCACTAAAACCCTATGGGCTCCTACAGAACACTGCAGGTGCCTACGGAACCCTACAGACCCCTACGGAACCCTACAGACACCTGCGGGCACTTACGGAACCCTGCAGGCCCCTACGGAACCCTACAGGTCCATACAGAACCCCACAGGGCCCTACGGAACTTTACCAGCCACTACGGAACTCTACGGGCCCCTACGGAACCCTGCAGAACCCTCCGGAACCTTACAGAATCCCACAGACTCCTACAGACTTCTGCGGGCACTTACACAACCCTACAGGTCCCTACGGAAATCTACGGGACTCTATGGGCCCCTAGGGAACCCTACAGATTTCGACGGAACCCTACGAGCCCCTCTGGAACCCTACAGAATACTCCAGGACCCGACAGCACTCTACAAGACCCTTAGCAACACAACGGAACCTCACTAAAACCCTATGGGCTCCTACAGAACACTGCAGGTGCCTACGGAAACCTACAGACCCCTACGGAACCCTACAGACACCTGCGGGCACTTACGGAACCCTGCAGGCCCCTACGGAACCCTACAGGTCCATACAGAACCCCACAGGGCCCTACGGAACTTTACCAGCCACTACGGAACTCTACGGGCCCCTACGGAACCCTGCAGAACCCTCCGGAACCTTACAGAATCCCACAGACTCCTACAGACTTCTGCGGGCACTTACACAACCCTACAGGTCCCTACGGAAATCTACGGGACTCTATGGGCCCCTAGGGAACCCTACAGATTTCGACGGAACCCTACGAGCCCCTCTGGAACCCTACAGAATACTCCAGAACCCGACAGCACTCTACAAGACCCTTAGCAACACAACGGAACCTCACTAAAACCCTGTGGGCTCCTACAGAACACTGCAGGTGCCTACGGAAACCTACAGACCCCTACAGAATACTACCAGCCACTACAGAAAAATATGGCCCCTACGGAACTCTACGGAACCTGGCAGAAACACTGTGCGCCCCTACAGGCCCTTGCGGGCACTTGCAGAACTCTGCAGGAACCCATGGAACTTTATGGAACCCTACCAGCCCCTACGGAAGCCTAAAGACCCTTGCAGGCAGTTACGGAACGGTACAGGGCCCTAGGGAACTTTACCAGCCACTACGGAACTCTACGGGCCCCTACGGAACCCTGCAGAACCCTCCAGAACCTTACAGAATCCCACGGATTCCTACAGACTCCTGCGGGCACTTACTCAACCCTAGAGGACCCTACGGAACACTACTGGCTCCTGCGGTACTCCACAGGCCTCTAGGGAACCTACGAAGCTCTACGGAACCCTATGGATCCTTACGGAACAGTACGGGCCCCTTCAGACCTCTGCGGGCGCTTATGGAAACCTACAGGACCCTACCGAAACTGTACGAGACTCTACAGGCCCCTAGGGAACACCACAGGCCCCTACGGAACCCTACACAACCCTCCGGAAACATATGGCACCCTACAAGCTCCTACCAACCCCTGCGGGCACTTACATAACTCTACAGGCCCCTACGGAAATCTACGGGACTCTACAGGCCCCTAGGGAACCCTTCAGATTTCGACGGAACCCTACCAGCCCCTCTGGAACCCTACAGAATACTCCAGGACCCGACAGCACTCTACAAGACCCTTAGCAACACAACAGAACCTCACTAAAACCCTATGGGCTCCTACAGAACACTGCAGGTGCCTACGGAACCCTACAGACCCCTACGGAACCCTACAGACACCTGCGGGCACTTATGGAACCCTGCAGGCCCCTACGGAACCCTACAGGTCCATACAGAACCCCACAGGGCCCTACGGAACTTTACCAGCCACTACGGAACTCTACGGGTCCCTACGGAACCCTGCAGAACCCTCCAGAACCTTACAGAATCCCACAGACTCCTACCAACCCCTGCGGGCACTTACACAACCCTACAGGTCCCTACGGAAATCTACGGGACTCTATGGGCCCCTAGGGAACCCTTCAGATTTCGATGGAACCCTATGAGGCCCTCTGGAACCCTACAGAATACTCCAGGACCCGACAGCACTCTACAAGACCCTTAGCAACACAACGGAACCTCACTAAAACCCTATGGGCTCCTACAGAACACTGCAGGTGCCTACGGAACCCTACAGACCCCTACGGAACCCTACAGACACCTGCGGGCACTTACGGAACCCTGCAGGCCCCTACGGAACCCTACAGGTCCATACAGAACCCCACAGGGCCCTACGGAACTTTACCAGCCACTACGGAACTCTACGGGCCCCTACGGAACCCTGCAGAACCCTCCGGAACCTTACAGAATCCCACAGACTCCTACAGACTTCTGCGGGCACTTACACAACCCTACAGGTCCCTACGGAAATCTACGGGACTCTATGGGCCCCTAGGGAACCCTACAGATTTCGACGGAACCCTACGAGCCCCTCTGGAACCTTACAGAATACTCCAGGACCCGACAGCACTCTACAAGACCCTTAGCAACACAACGGAACCTCACTAAAACCCTATGGGCTCCTGCAGAACACTGCAGGTGCCTACGGAAACCTACAGACCCCTACAGAATACTACCAGCCACTACAGAAAAATATGGCCCCTACGGAACTCTACGGAACCTGGCAGAAACACTGTGCGCCCCTACAGGCCCTTGCGGGCACTTGCAGAACTCTGCAGGAACCCACGGAACTTTATGGAACCCTACCAGCCCCTACGGAAGCCTAAAGACCCTTGCAGGCAGTTACGGAACGGTACAGGGCCCTAGGGAACTTTACCAGCCACTACGGAACTCTACGGGCCCCTACGGAACCCTGCAGAACCCTCCGGAACCTTACAGAATCCCACAGACTCCTACAGACTTCTGCGGGCACTTACACAACCCTACAGGGCCCTACGGAAATCTACGGGACTCTATGGGCCCCTAGGGAACCCTACAGATTTCGACGGAACCCTACGAGCCCCTCTGGAACCCTACAGAATACTCCAGAACCCGACAGCACTCTACAAGACCCTTAGCAACACAACGGAACCTCACTAAAACCCTATGGGCTCCTACAGAACACTGCAGGTGCCTACGGAAACCTACAGACCCCTACAGAATACTACCAGCCACTACAGAAAAATATGGCCCCTACGGAACTCTACGGAACCTGGCAGAAACACTGTGCGCCCCTACAGGCCCTTGCGGGCACTTGCAGAACTCTGCAGGAACCCACGGAACTTTATGGAACCCTACCAGCCCCTACGGAAGCCTAAAGACCCTTGCAGGCAGTTACGGAACGGTACAGGGCCCTAGGGAACTTTACCAGCCACTACGGAACTCTACGGGCCCCTACGGAACCCTGCAGAACCCTCCAGAACCTTACAGAATCCCACGGATTCCTACAGACTCCTGCGGGCACTTACTCAACCCTAGAGGACCCTACGGAACACTACTGGCTCCTGCGGTACTCCACAGGCCTCTAGGGAACCTACGAAGCTCTACGGAACCCTATGGATCCTTACGGAACAGTACGGGCCCCTTCAGACCTCTGCGGGCACTTATGGAAACCTACAGGACCCTACCGAAACTGTACGAGACTCTACAGGCCCCTAGGGAACACCACAGGCCCCTACGGAACCCTACACAACCCTCCGGAAACATATGGCACCCTACAAGCTCCTACCAACCCCTGCGGGCACTTACATAACTCTACAGGCCCCTACGGAAATCTACGGGACTCTACGGGCCCCTAGGGAACCCTTCAGATTTCGACGGAACCCTACCAGCCCCTCTGGAACCCTACAGAATACTCCAGGACCCGACAGCACTCTACAAGACCCTTAGCAACACAACGGAACCTCACTAAAACCCTATGGGCTCCTACAGAACACTGCAGGTGCCTACGGAACCCTACAGACCCCTACGGAACCCTACAGACACCTGCGGGCACTTATGGAACCCTGCAGGCCCCTACGGAACCCTACAGGTCCATACAGAACCCCACAGGGCCCTACGGAACTTTACCAGCCACTACGGAACTCTACGGGTCCCTACGGAACCCTGCAGAACCCTCCAGAACCTTACAGAATCCCACAGACTCCTACCAACCCCTGCGGGCACTTACACAACCCTACAGGTCCCTACGGAAATCTACGGGACTCTATGGGCCCCTAGGGAACCCTTCAGATTTCGATGGAACCCTATGAGGCCCTCTGGAACCCTACAGAATACTCCAGGACCCGACAGCACTCTACAAGACCCTTAGCAACACAACGGAACCTCACTAAAACCCTATGGGCTCCTACAGAACACTGCAGGTGCCTACGGAACCCTACAGACCCCTACGGAACCCTACAGACACCTGCGGGCACTTACGGAACCCTGCAGGCCCCTACGGAACCCTACAGGTCCATACAGAACCCCACAGGGCCCTACGGAACTTTACCAGCCACTACGGAACTCTACGGGCCCCTACGGAACCCTGCAGAACCCTCCGGAACCTTACAGAATCCCACAGACTCCTACAGACTTCTGCGGGCACTTACACAACCCTACAGGTCCCTACGGAAATCTACGGGACTCTATGGGCCCCTAGGGAACCCTACAGATTTCGACGGAACCCTACGAGCCCCTCTGGAACCCTACAGAATACTCCAGGACCCGACAGCACTCTACAAGACCCTTAGCAACACAACGGAACCTCACTAAAACCCTATGGGCTCCTACAGAACACTGCAGGTGCCTACGGAAACCTACAGACCCCTACAGAATACTACCAGCCACTACAGAAAAATATGGCCCCTACGGAACTCTACGGAACCTGGCAGAAACACTGTGCGCCCCTACAGGCCCTTGCGGGCACTTGCAGAACTCTGCAGGAACCCACGGAACTTTATGGAACCCTACCAGCCCCTACGGAAGCCTAAAGACCCTTGCAGGCAGTTACGGAACGGTACAGGGCCCTAGGGAACTTTACCAGCCACTACGGAACTCTACGGGCCCCTACGGAACCCTGCAGAACCCTCCAGAACCTTACAGAATCCCACAGACTCCTACCAACCCCTGCGGGCACTTACACAACCCTACAGGTCCCTACGGAAATCTACGGGACTCTATGGGCCCCTAGGGAACCCTTCAGATTTCGATGGAACCCTATGAGGCCCTCTGGAACCCTACAGAATACTCCAGGACCCGACAGCACTCTACAAGACCCTTAGCAACACAACGGAACCTCACTAAAACCCTATGGGCTCCTACAGAACACTGCAGGTGCCTACGGAACCCTACAGACCCCTACGGAACCCTACAGACACCTGCGGGCACTTACGGAACCCTGCAGGCCCCTACGGAACCCTACAGGTCCATACAGAACCCCACAGGGCCCTACGGAACTTTACCAGCCACTACGGAACTCTACGGGCCCCTACGGAACCCTGCAGAACCCTCCGGAACCTTACAGAATCCCACAGACTCCTACAGACTTCTGCGGGCACTTACACAACCCTACAGGTCCCTACGGAAATCTACGGGACTCTATGGGCCCCTAGGGAACCCTACAGATTTCGACGGAACCCTACGAGCCCCTCTGGAACCCTACAGAATACTCCAGGACCCGACAGCACTCTACAAGACCCTTAGCAACACAACGGAACCTCACTAAAACCCTATGGGCTCCTACAGAACACTGCAGGTGCCTACGGAAACCTACAGACCCCTACAGAATACTACCAGCCACTACAGAAAAATATGGCCCCTACGGAACTCTACGGAACCTGGCAGAAACACTGTGCGCCCCTACAGGCCCTTGCGGGCACTTGCAGAACTCTGCAGGAACCCACGGAACTTTATGGAACCCTACCAGCCCCTACGGAAGCCTAAAGACCCTTGCAGGCAGTTACGGAACGGTACAGGGCCCTAGGGAACTTTACCAGCCACTACGGAACTCTACGGGCCCCTACGGAACCCTGCAGAACCCTCCGGAACCTTACAGAATCCCACAGACTCCTACAGACTTCTGCGGGCACTTACACAACCCTACAGGTCCCTACGGAAATCTACGGGACTCTATGGGCCCCTAGGGAACCCTACAGATTTCGACGGAACCCTACGAGCCCCTCTGGAACCCTACAGAATACTCCAGGACCCGACAGCACTCTACAAGACCCTTAGCAACACAACGGAACCTCACTAAAACCCTATGGGCTCCTACAGAACACTGCAGGTGCCTACGGAAACCTACAGACCCCTACAGAATACTACCAGCCACTACAGAAAAATATGGCCCCTACGGAACTCTACGGAACCTGGCAGAAACACTCTGCGCCCCTACAGGCCCTTGCGGGCACTTGCAGAACTCTGCAGGAACCCACGGAACTTTATGGAACCCTACCAGCCCCTACGGAAGCCTAAAGACCCTTGCAGGCAGTTACGGAATGGTACAGGGCCCTAGGGAACTTTACCAGCCACTACGGAACTCTACGGGCCCCTACGGAACCCTGCAGAACCCTCCAGAACCTTACAGAATCCCACGGATTCCTACAGACTCCTGCGGGCACTTACTCAACCCTAGAGGACCCTACGGAACACTACTGGCTCCTGCGGTACTCCACAGGCCTCTAGGGAACCTACGAAGCTCTACGGAACCCTATGGATCCTTACGGAACAGTACGGGCCCCTTCAGACCTCTGCGGGCACTTATGGAAACCTACAGGACCCTACCGAAACTGTACGAGACTCTACAGGCCCCTAGGGAACACCACAGGCCCCTACGGAACCCTACACAACCCTCCGGAAACATATGGCACCCTACAAGCTCCTACCAACCCCTGCGGGCACTTACATAACTCTACAGGCCCCTACGGAAATCTACGGGACTCTACGGGCCCCTAGGGAACCCTTCAGATTTCGACGGAACCCTACCAGCCCCTCTGGAACCCTACAGAATACTCCAGGACCCGACAGCACTCTACAAGACCCTTAGCAACACAACGGAACCTCACTAAAACCCTATGGGCTCCTACAGAACACTGCAGGTGCCTACGGAACCCTACAGACCCCTACGGAACCCTACGGACACCTGCGGGCACTTACGGAACCCTGCAGGCCCCTACGGAACCCTACAGGTCCATACAGAACCCCACAGGGCCCTACGGAACTTTACCAGCCACTACGGAACTCTACGGGTCCCTACGGAACCCTGCAGAACCCTCCAGAACCTTACAGAATCCCACAGACTCCTACCAACCCCTGCGGGCACTTACACAACCCTACAGGTCCCTACGGAAATCTACGGGACTCTATGGGCCCCTAGGGAACCCTTCAGATTTCGATGGAACCCTATGAGGCCCTCTGGAACCCTACAGAATACTCCAGGACCCGACAGCACTCTACAAGACCCTTAGCAACACAACGGAACCTCACTAAAACCCTATGGGCTCCTACAGAACACTGCAGGTGCCTACGGAACCCTACAGACCCCTACGGAACCCTACAGACACCTGCGGGCACTTACGGAACCCTGCAGGCCCCTACGGAACCCTACAGGTCCATACAGAACCCCACAGGGCCCTACGGAACTTTACCAGCCACTACGGAACTCTACGGGCCCCTACGGAACCCTGCAGAACCCTCCGGAACCTTACAGAATCCCACAGACTCCTACAGACTTCTGCGGGCACTTACACAACCCTACAGGTCCCTACGGAAATCTACGGGACTCTATGGGCCCCTAGGGAACCCTACAGATTTCGACGGAACCCTACGAGCCCCTCTGGAACCCTACAGAATACTCCAGGACCCGACAGCACTCTACAAGACCCTTAGCAACACAACGGAACCTCACTAAAACCCTATGGGCTCCTACAGAACACTGCAGGTGCCTACGGAAACCTACAGACCCCTACAGAATACTACCAGCCACTACAGAAAAATATGGCCCCTACGGAACTCTACGGAACCTGGCAGAAACACTGTGCGCCCCTACAGGCCCTTGCGGGCACTTGCAGAACTCTGCAGGAACCCACGGAACTTTATGGAACCCTACCAGCCCCTACGGAAGCCTAAAGACCCTTGCAGGCAGTTACGGAACGGTACAGGGCCCTAGGGAACTTTACCAGCCACTACGGAACTCTACGGGCCCCTACGGAACCCTGCAGAACCCTCCAGAACCTTACAGAATCCCACAGACTCCTACCAACCCCTGCGGGCACTTACACAACCCTACAGGTCCCTACGGAAATCTACGGGACTCTATGGGCCCCTAGGGAACCCTTCAGATTTCGATGGAACCCTATGAGGCCCTCTGGAACCCTACAGAATACTCCAGGACCCGACAGCACTCTACAAGACCCTTAGCAACACAACGGAACCTCACTAAAACCCTATGGGCTCCTACAGAACACTGCAGGTGCCTACGGAACCCTACAGACCCCTACGGAACCCTACAGACACCTGCGGGCACTTACGGAACCCTGCAGGCCCCTACGGAACCCTACAGGTCCATACAGAACCCCACAGGGCCCTACGGAACTTTACCAGCCACTACGGAACTCTACGGGCCCCTACGGAACCCTGCAGAACCCTCCGGAACCTTACAGAATCCCACAGACTCCTACAGACTTCTGCGGGCACTTACACAACCCTACAGGTCCCTACGGAAATCTACGGGACTCTATGGGCCCCTAGGGAACCCTACAGATTTCGACGGAACCCTACGAGCCCCTCTGGAACCCTACAGAATACTCCAGGACCCGACAGCACTCTACAAGACCCTTAGCAACACAACGGAACCTCACTAAAACCCTATGGGCTCCTACAGAACACTGCAGGTGCCTACGGAAACCTACAGACCCCTACAGAATACTACCAGCCACTACAGAAAAATATGGCCCCTACGGAACTCTACGGAACCTGGCAGAAACACTGTGCGCCCCTACAGGCCCTTGCGGGCACTTGCAGAACTCTGCAGGAACCCACGGAACTTTATGGAACCCTACCAGCCCCTACGGAAGCCTAAAGACCCTTGCAGGCAGTTACGGAACGGTACAGGGCCCTAGGGAACTTTACCAGCCACTACGGAACTCTACGGGCCCCTACGGAACCCTGCAGAACCCTCCGGAACCTTACAGAATCCCACAGACTCCTACAGACTTCTGCGGGCACTTACACAACCCTACAGGTCCCTACGGAAATCTACGGGACTCTATGGGCCCCTAGGGAACCCTACAGATTTCGACGGAACCCTACGAGCCCCTCTGGAACCCTACAGAATACTCCAGGACCCGACAGCACTCTACAAGACCCTTAGCAACACAACGGAACCTCACTAAAACCCTATGGGCTCCTACAGAACACTGCAGGTGCCTACGGAAACCTACAGACCCCTACAGAATACTACCAGCCACTACAGAAAAATATGGCCCCTACGGAACTCTACGGAACCTGGCAGAAACACTCTGCGCCCCTACAGGCCCTTGCGGGCACTTGCAGAACTCTGCAGGAACCCACGGAACTTTATGGAACCCTACCAGCCCCTACGGAAGCCTAAAGACCCTTGCAGGCAGTTACGGAACGGTACAGGGCCCTAGGGAACTTTACCAGCCACTACGGAACTCTACGGGCCCCTACGGAACCCTGCAGAACCCTCCAGAACCTTACAGAATCCCACGGATTCCTACAGACTCCTGCGGGCACTTACTCAACCCTAGAGGACCCTACGGAACACTACTGGCTCCTGCGGTACTCCACAGGCCTCTAGGGAACCTACGAAGCTCTACGGAACCCTATGGATCCTTACGGAACAGTACGGGCCCCTTCAGACCTCTGCGGGCACTTATGGAAACCTACAGGACCCTACCGAAACTGTACGAGACTCTACAGGCCCCTAGGGAACACCACAGGCCCCTACGGAACCCTACACAACCCTCCGGAAACATATGGCACCCTACAAGCTCCTACCAACCCCTGCGGGCACTTACATAACTCTACAGGCCCCTACGGAAATCTACGGGACTCTACGGGCCCCTAGGGAACCCTTCAGATTTCGACGGAACCCTACCAGCCCCTCTGGAACCCTACAGAATACTCCAGGACCCGACAGCACTCTACAAGACCCTTAGCAACACAACGGAACCTCACTAAAACCCTATGGGCTCCTACAGAACACTGCAGGTGCCTACGGAACCCTACAGACCCCTACGGAACCCTACGGACACCTGCGGGCACTTATGGAACCCTGCAGGCCCCTACGGAACCCTACAGGTCCATACAGAACCCCACAGGGCCCTACGGAACTTTACCAGCCACTACGGAACTCTACGGGTCCCTACGGAACCCTGCAGAACCCTCCAGAACCTTACAGAATCCCACAGACTCCTACCAACCCCTGCGGGCACTTACACAACCCTACAGGTCCCTACGGAAATCTACGGGACTCTATGGGCCCCTAGGGAACCCTTCAGATTTCGATGGAACCCTATGAGGCCCTCTGGAACCCTACAGAATACTCCAGGACCCGACAGCACTCTACAAGACCCTTAGCAACACAACGGAACCTCACTAAAACCCTATGGGCTCCTACAGAACACTGCAGGTGCCTACGGCACCCTACAGACCCCTACGGAACCCTACAGACACCTGCGGGCACTTACGGAACCCTGCAGGCCCCTACGGAACCCTACAGGTCCATACAGAACCCCACAGGGCCCTACGGAACTTTACCAGCCACTACGGAACTCTACGGGCCCCTACGGAACCCTGCAGAACCCTCCGGAACCTTACAGAATCCCACAGACTCCTACAGACTTCTGCGGGCACTTACACAACCCTACAGGTCCCTACGGAAATCTACGGGACTCTATGGGCCCCTAGGGAACCCTACAGATTTCGACGGAACCCTACGAGCCCCTCTGGAACCCTACAGAATACTCCAGGACCCGACAGCACTCTACAAGACCCTTAGCAACACAACGGAACCTCACTAAAACCCTATGGGCTCCTACAGAACACTGCAGGTGCCTACGGAAACCTACAGACCCCTACAGAATACTACCAGCCACTACAGAAAAATATGGCCCCTACGGAACTCTACGGAACCTGGCAGAAACACTGTGCGCCCCTACAGGCCCTTGCGGGCACTTGCAGAACTCTGCAGGAACCCACGGAACTTTATGGAACCCTACCAGCCCCTACGGAAGCCTAAAGACCCTTGCAGGCAGTTACGGAACGGTACAGGGCCCTAGGGAACTTTACCAGCCACTACGGAACTCTACGGGCCCCTACGGAACCCTGCAGAACCCTCCAGAACCTTACAGAATCCCACGGATTCCTACAGACTCCTGCGGGCACTTACTCAACCCTAGAGGACCCTACGGAACACTACTGGCTCCTGCGGTACTCCACAGGCCTCTAGGGAACCTACGAAGCTCTACGGAACCCTATGGATCCTTACGGAACAGTACGGGCCCCTTCAGACCTCTGCGGGCGCTTATGGAAACCTACAGGACCCTACCGAAACTGTACGAGACTCTACAGGCCCCTAGGGAACACCACAGGCCCCTACGGAACCCTACACAACCCTCCGGAAACATATGGCACCCTACAAGCTCCTACCAACCCCTGCGGGCACTTACATAACTCTACAGGCCCCTACGGAAATCTACGGGACTCTACGGGCCCCTAGGGAACCCTTCAGATTTCGACGGAACCCTACCAGCCCCTCTGGAACCCTACAGAATACTCCAGGACCCGACAGCACTCTACAAGACCCTTAGCAACACAACGGAACCTCACTAAAACCCTATGGGCTCCTACAGAACACTGCAGGTGCCTACGGAACCCTACAGACCCCTACGGAACCCTACAGACACCTGCGGGCACTTATGGAACCCTGCAGGCCCCTACGGAACCCTACAGGTCCATACAGAACCCCACAGGGCCCTACGGAACTTTACCAGCCACTACGGAACTCTACGGGTCCCTACGGAACCCTGCAGAACCCTCCAGAACCTTACAGAATCCCACAGACTCCTACCAACCCCTGCGGGCACTTACACAACCCTACAGGTCCCTACGGAAATCTACGGGACTCTATGGGCCCCTAGGGAACCCTTCAGATTTCGATGGAACCCTATGAGGCCCTCTGGAACCCTACAGAATACTCCAGGACCCGACAGCACTCTACAAGACCCTTAGCAACACAACGGAACCTCACTAAAACCCTATGGGCTCCTACAGAACACTGCAGGTGCCTACGGAACCCTACAGACCCCTACGGAACCCTACAGACACCTGCGGGCACTTACGGAACCCTGCAGGCCCCTACGGAACCCTACAGGTCCATACAGAACCCCACAGGGCCCTAGGGAACTTTACCAGCCACTACGGAACTCTACGGGCCCCTACGGAACCCTGCAGAACCCTCCAGAACCTTACAGAATCCCACGGATTCCTACAGACTCCTGCGGGCACTTACTCAACCCTAGAGGACCCTACGGAACACTACTGGCTCCTGCGGTACTCCACAGGCCTCTAGGGAACCTACGAAGCTCTACGGAACCCTATGGATCCTTACGGAACAGTACGGGCCCCTTCAGACCTCTGCGGGCACTTATGGAAACCTACAGGACCCTACCGAAACTGTACGAGACTCTACAGGCCCCTAGGGAACACCACAGGCCCCTACGGAACCCTACACAACCCTCCGGAAACATATGGCACCCTACAAGCTCCTACCAACCCCTGCGGGCACTTACATAACTCTACAGGCCCCTACGGAAATCTACGGGACTCTACGGGCCCCTAGGGAACCCTTCAGATTTCGACGGAACCCTACCAGCCCCTCTGGAACCCTACAGAATACTCCAGGACCCGACAGCACTCTACAAGACCCTTAGCAACACAACGGAACCTCACTAAAACCCTATGGGCTCCTACAGAACACTGCAGGTGCCTACGGAACCCTACAGACCCCTACGGAACCCTACAGACACCTGCGGGCACTTATGGAACCCTGCAGGCCCCTACGGAACCCTACAGGTCCATACAGAACCCCACAGGGCCCTACGGAACTTTACCAGCCACTACGGAACTCTACGGGTCCCTACGGAACCCTGCAGAACCCTCCAGAACCTTACAGAATCCCACAGACTCCTACCAACCCCTGCGGGCACTTACACAACCCTACAGGTCCCTACGGAAATCTACGGGACTCTATGGGCCCCTAGGGAACCCTTCAGATTTCGATGGAACCCTATGAGGCCCTCTGGAACCCTACAGAATACTCCAGGACCCGACAGCACTCTACAAGACCCTTAGCAACACAACGGAACCTCACTAAAACCCTATGGGCTCCTACAGAACACTGCAGGTGCCTACGGCACCCTACAGACCCCTACGGAACCCTACAGACACCTGCGGGCACTTACGGAACCCTGCAGGCCCCTACGGAACCCTACAGGTCCATACAGAACCCCACAGGGCCCTACGGAACTTTACCAGCCACTACGGAACTCTACGGGCCCCTACGGAACCCTGCAGAACCCTCCGGAACCTTACAGAATCCCACAGACTCCTACAGACTTCTGCGGGCACTTACACAACCCTACAGGTCCCTACGGAAATCTACGGGACTCTATGGGCCCCTAGGGAACCCTACAGATTTCGACGGAACCCTACGAGCCCCTCTGGAACCCTACAGAATACTCCAGGACCCGACAGCACTCTACAAGACCCTTAGCAACACAACGGAACCTCACTAAAACCCTATGGGCTCCTACAGAACACTGCAGGTGCCTACGGAAACCTACAGACCCCTACAGAATACTACCAGCCACTACAGAAAAATATGGCCCCTACGGAACTCTACGGAACCTGGCAGAAACACTGTGCGCCCCTACAGGCCCTTGCGGGCACTTGCAGAACTCTGCAGGAACCCACGGAACTTTATGGAACCCTACCAGCCCCTACGGAAGCCTAAAGACCCTTGCAGGCAGTTACGGAACGGTACAGGGCCCTAGGGAACTTTACCAGCCACTACGGAACTCTACGGGCCCCTACGGAACCCTGCAGAACCCTCCAGAACCTTACAGAATCCCACGGATTCCTACAGACTCCTGCGGGCACTTACTCAACCCTAGAGGACCCTACGGAACACTACTGGCTCCTGCGGTACTCCACAGGCCTCTAGGGAACCTACGAAGCTCTACGGAACCCTATGGATCCTTACGGAACAGTACGGGCCCCTTCAGACCTCTGCGGGCGCTTATGGAAACCTACAGGACCCTACCGAAACTGTACGAGACTCTACAGGCCCCTAGGGAACACCACAGGCCCCTACGGAACCCTACACAACCCTCCGGAAACATATGGCACCCTACAAGCTCCTACCAACCCCTGCGGGCACTTACATAACTCTACAGGCCCCTACGGAAATCTACAGGACTCTACAGGCCCCTAGGGAACCCTTCAGATTTCGACGGAACCCTACCAGCCCCTCTGGAACCCTACAGAATACTCCAGGACCCGACAGCACTCTACAAGACCCTTAGCAACACAACGGAACCTCACTAAAACCCTATGGGCTCCTACAGAACACTGCAGGTGCCTACGGAACCCTACAGACCCCTACGGAACCCTACAGACACCTGCGGGCACTTATGGAACCCTGCAGGCCCCTACGGAACCCTACAGGTCCATACAGAACCCCACAGGGCCCTACGGAACTTTACCAGCCACTACGGAACTCTACGGGTCCCTACGGAACCCTGCAGAACCCTCCAGAACCTTACAGAATCCCACAGACTCCTACCAACCCCTGCGGGCACTTACACAACCCTACAGGTCCCTACGGAAATCTACGGGACTCTATGGGCCCCTAGGGAACCCTTCAGATTTCGATGGAACCCTATGAGGCCCTCTGGAACCCTACAGAATACTCCAGGACCCGACAGCACTCTACAAGACCCTTAGCAACACAACGGAACCTCACTAAAAGCCTATGGGCTCCTACAGAACACTGCAGGTGCCTACGGCACCCTACAGACCCCTACGGAACCCTACAGACACCTGCGGGCACTTACGGAACCCTGCAGGCCCCTACGGAACCCTACAGGTCCATACAGAACCCCACAGGGCCCTACGGAACTTTACCAGCCACTACGGAACTCTACGGGCCCCTACGGAACCCTGCAGAACCCTCCGGAACCTTACAGAATCCCACAGACTCCTACAGACTTCTGCGGGCACTTACACAACCCTACAGGTCCCTACAGAAATCTACGGGACTCTATGGGCCCCTAGGGAACCCTACAGATTTCGACGGAACCCTACGAGCCCCTCTGGAACCCTACAGAATACTCCAGGACCCGACAGCACTCTACAAGACCCTTAGCAACACAACGGAACCTCACTAAAACCCTATGGGCTCCTACAGAACACTGCAGGTGCCTACGGAAACCTACAGACCCCTACAGAATACTACCAGCCACTACAGAAAAATATGGCCCCTACGGAACTCTACGGAACCTGGCAGAAACACTGTGCGCCCCTACAGGCCCTTGCGGGCACTTGCAGAACTCTGCAGGAACCCACGGAACTTTATGGAACCCTACCAGCCCCTACGGAAGCCTAAAGACCCTTGCAGGCAGTTACGGAACGGTACAGGGCCCTAGGGAACTTTACCAGCCACTACGGAACTCTACGGGCCCCTACGGAACCCTGCAGAACCCTCCAGAACCTTACAGAATCCCACGGATTCCTACAGACTCCTGCGGGCACTTACTCAACCCTAGAGGACCCTACGGAACACTACTGGCTCCTGCGGTACTCCACAGGCCTCTAGGGAACCTACGAAGCTCTACGGAACCCTATGGATCCTTACGGAACAGTACGGGCCCCTTCAGACCTCTGCGGGCACTTATGGAAACCTACAGGACCCTACCGAAACTGTACGAGACTCTACAGGCCCCTAGGGAACACCACAGGCCCCTACGGAACCCTACACAACCCTCCGGAAACATATGGCACCCTACAAGCTCCTACCAACCCCTGCGGGCACTTACATAACTCTACAGGCCCCTACGGAAATCTACGGGACTCTACGGGCCCCTAGGGAACCCTTCAGATTTCGACGGAACCCTACCAGCCCCTCTGGAACCCTACAGAATACTCCAGGACCCGACAGCACTCTACAAGACCCTTAGCAACACAACGGAACCTCACTAAAACCCTATGGGCTCCTACAGAACACTGCAGGTGCCTACGGAACCCTACAGACCCCTACGGAACCCTACAGACACCTGCGGGCACTTATGGAACCCTGCAGGCCCCTACGGAACCCTACAGGTCCATACAGAACCCCACAGGGCCCTACGGAACTTTACCAGCCACTACGGAACTCTACGGGTCCCTACGGAACCCTGCAGAACCCTCCAGAACCTTACAGAATCCCACAGACTCCTACCAACCCCTGCGGGCACTTACACAACCCTACAGGTCCCTACGGAAATCTACGGGACTCTATGGGCCCCTAGGGAACCCTTCAGATTTCGATGGAACCCTATGAGGCCCTCTGGAACCCTACAGAATACTCCAGGACCCGACAGCACTCTACAAGACCCTTAGCAACACAACGGAACCTCACTAAAAGCCTATGGGCTCCTACAGAACACTGCAGGTGCCTACGGCACCCTACAGACCCCTACGGAACCCTACAGACACCTGCGGGCACTTACGGAACCCTGCAGGCCCCTACGGAACCCTACAGGTCCATACAGAACCCCACAGGGCCCTACGGAACTTTACCAGCCACTACGGAACTCTACGGGCCCCTACGGAACCCTGCAGAACCCTCCGGAACCTTACAGAATCCCACAGACTCCTACAGACTTCTGCGGGCACTTACACAACCCTACAGGTCCCTACGGAAATCTACGGGACTCTATGGGCCCCTAGGGAACCCTACAGATTTCGACGGAACCCTACGAGCCCCTCTGGAACCCTACAGAATACTCCAGGACCCGACAGCACTCTACAAGACCCTTAGCAACACAACGGAACCTCACTAAAACCCTATGGGCTCCTACAGAACACTGCAGGTGCCTACGGAAACCTACAGACCCCTACAGAATACTACCAGCCACTACAGAAAAATATGGCCCCTACGGAACTCTACGGAACCTGGCAGAAACACTGTGCGCCCCTACAGGCCCTTGCGGGCACTTGCAGAACTCTGCAGGAACCCACGGAACTTTATGGAACCCTACCAGCCCCTACGGAAGCCTAAAGACCCTTGCAGGCAGTTACGGAACGGTACAGGGCCCTAGGGAACTTTACCAGCCACTACGGAACTCTACGGGCCCCTACGGAACCCTGCAGAACCCTCCAGAACCTTACAGAATCCCACGGATTCCTACAGACTCCTGCGGGCACTTACTCAACCCTAGAGGACCCTACGGAACACTACTGGCTCCTGCGGTACTCCACAGGCCTCTAGGGAACCTACGAAGCTCTACGGAACCCTATGGATCCTTACGGAACAGTACGGGCCCCTTCAGACCTCTGCGGGCGCTCATGGAAACCTACAGGACCCTACCGAAACTGTACGAGACTCTACAGGCCCCTAGGGAACACCACAGGCCCCTACGGAACCCTACACAACCCTCCGGAAACATATGGCACCCTACAAGCTCCTACCAACCCCTGCGGGCACTTACATAACTCTACAGGCCCCTACGGAAATCTACGGGACTCTACAGGCCCCTAGGGAACCCTTCAGATTTCGACGGAACCCTACCAGCCCCTCTGGAACCCTACAGAATACTCCAGGACCCGACAGCACTCTACAAGACCCTTAGCAACACAACAGAACCTCACTAAAACCCTATGGGCTCCTACAGAACACTGCAGGTGCCTACGGAACCCTACAGACCCCTACGGAACCCTACAGACACCTGCGGGCACTTATGGAACCCTGCAGGCCCCTACGGAACCCTACAGGTCCATACAGAACCCCACAGGGCCCTACGGAACTTTACCAGCCACTACGGAACTCTACGGGTCCCTACGGAACCCTGCAGAACCCTCCAGAACCTTACAGAATCCCACAGACTCCTACCAACCCCTGCGGGCACTTATACAACCCTACAGGTCCCTACGGAAATCTACGGGACTCTATGGGCCCCTAGGGAACCCTTCAGATTTCGATGGAACCCTATGAGGCCCTCTGGAACCCTACAGAATACTCCAGGACCCGACAGCACTCTACAAGACCCTTAGCAACACAACGGAACCTCACTAAAACCCTATGGGCTCCTACAGAACACTGCAGGTGCCTACGGAACCCTACAGACCCCTACGGAACCCTACAGACACCTGCGGGCACTTACGGAACCCTGCAGGCCCCTACGGAACCCTACAGGTCCATACAGAACCCCACAGGGCCCTACGGAACTTTACCAGCCACTACGGAACTCTACGGGCCCCTACGGAACCCTGCAGAACCCTCCGGAACCTTACAGAATCCCACAGACTCCTACAGACTTCTGCGGGCACTTACACAACCCTACAGGTCCCTACGGAAATCTACGGGACTCTATGGGCCCCTAGGGAACCCTACAGATTTCGACGGAACCCTACGAGCCCCTCTGGAACCCTACAGAATACTCCAGGACCCGACAGCACTCTACAAGACCCTTAGCAACACAACGGAACCTCACTAAAACCCTATGGGCTCCTACAGAACACTGCAGGTGCCTACGGAAACCTACAGACCCCTACAGAATACTACCAGCCACTACAGAAAAATATGGCCCCTACGGAACTCTACGGAACCTGGCAGAAACACTGTGCGCCCCTACAGGCCCTTGCGGGCACTTGCAGAACTCTGCAGGAACCCACGGAACTTTATGGAACCCTACCAGCCCCTACGGAAGCCTAAAGACCCTTGCAGGCAGTTACGGAACGGTACAGGGCCCTAGGGAACTTTACCAGCCACTACGGAACTCTACGGGCCCCTACGGAACCCTGCAGAACCCTCCAGAACCTTACAGAATCCCACGGATTCCTACAGACTCCTGCGGGCACTTACTCAACCCTAGAGGACCCTACGGAACACTACTGGCTCCTGCGGTACTCCACAGGCCTCTAGGGAACCTACGAAGCTCTACGGAACCCTATGGATCCTTACGGAACAGTACGGGCCCCTTCAGACCTCTGCGGGCGCTTATGGAAACCTACAGGACCCTACCGAAACTGTACGAGACTCTACAGGCCCCTAGGGAACACCACAGGCCCCTACGGAACCCTACACAACCCTCCGGAAACATATGGCACCCTACAAGCTCCTACCAACCCCTGCGGGCACTTACATAACTCTACAGGCCCCTACGGAAATCTACAGGACTCTACAGGCCCCTAGGGAACCCTTCAGATTTCGACGGAACCCTACCAGCCCCTCTGGAACCCTACAGAATACTCCAGGACCCGACAGCACTCTACAAGACCCTTAGCAACACAACGGAACCTCACTAAAACCCTATGGGCTCCTACAGAACACTGCAGGTGCCTACGGAACCCTACAGACCCCTACGGAACCCTACAGACACCTGCGGGCACTTATGGAACCCTGCAGGCCCCTACGGAACCCTACAGGTCCATACAGAACCCCACAGGGCCCTACGGAACTTTACCAGCCACTACGGAACTCTACGGGTCCCTACGGAACCCTGCAGAACCCTCCAGAACCTTACAGAATCCCACAGACTCCTACCAACCCCTGCGGGCACTTACACAACCCTACAGGTCCCTACGGAAATCTACGGGACTCTATGGGCCCCTAGGGAACCCTTCAGATTTCGATGGAACCCTATGAGGTCCTCTGGAACCCTACAGAATACTCCAGGACCCGACAGCACTCTACAAGACCCTTAGCAACACAACGGAACCTCACTAAAACCCTATGGGCTCCTACAGAACACTGCAGGTGCCTACGGAACCCTACAGACCCCTACGGAACCCTACAGACACCTGCGGGCACTTACGGAACCCTGCAGGCCCCTACGGAACCCTACAGGTCCATACAGAACCCCACAGGGCCCTACGGAACTTTACCAGCCACTACGGAACTCTACGGGCCCCTACGGAACCCTGCAGAACCCTCCGGAACCTTACAGAATCCCACAGACTCCTACAGACTTCTGCGGGCACTTACACAACCCTACAGGTCCCTACAGAAATCTACGGGACTCTATGGGCCCCTAGGGAACCCTACAGATTTCGACGGAACCCTACGAGCCCCTCTGGAACCCTACAGAATACTCCAGGACCCGACAGCACTCTACAAGACCCTTAGCAACACAACGGAACCTCACTAAAACCCTATGGGCTCCTACAGAACACTGCAGGTGCCTACGGAAACCTACAGACCCCTACAGAATACTACCAGCCACTACAGAAAAATATGGCCCCTACGGAACTCTACGGAACCTGGCAGAAACACTGTGCGCCCCTACAGGCCCTTGCGGGCACTTGCAGAACTCTGCAGGAACCCACGGAACTTTATGGAACCCTACCAGCCCCTACGGAAGCCTAAAGACCCTTGCAGGCAGTTACGGAACGGTACAGGGCCCTAGGGAACTTTACCAGCCACTACGGAACTCTACGGGCCCCTACGGAACCCTGCAGAACCCTCCAGAACCTTACAGAATCCCACGGATTCCTACAGACTCCTGCGGGCACTTACTCAACCCTAGAGGACCCTACGGAACACTACTGGCTCCTGCGGTACTCCACAGGCCTCTAGGGAACCTACGAAGCTCTACGGAACCCTATGGATCCTTACGGAACAGTACGGGCCCCTTCAGACCTCTGCGGGCACTTATGGAAACCTACAGGACCCTACCGAAACTGTACGAGACTCTACAGGCCCCTAGGGAACACCACAGGCCCCTACGGAACCCTACACAACCCTCCGGAAACATATGGCACCCTACAAGCTCCTACCAACCCCTGCGGGCACTTACATAACTCTACAGGCCCCTACGGAAATCTACGGGACTCTACGGGCCCCTAGGGAACCCTTCAGATTTCGACGGAACCCTACCAGCCCCTCTGGAACCCTACAGAATACTCCAGGACCCGACAGCACTCTACAAGACCCTTAGCAACACAACGGAACCTCACTAAAACCCTATGGGCTCCTACAGAACACTGCAGGTGCCTACGGAACCCTACAGACCCCTACGGAACCCTACAGACACCTGCGGGCACTTATGGAACCCTGCAGGCCCCTACGGAACCCTACAGGTCCATACAGAACCCCACAGGGCCCTACGGAACTTTACCAGCCACTACGGAACTCTACGGGTCCCTACGGAACCCTGCAGAACCCTCCAGAACCTTACAGAATCCCACAGACTCCTACAGACTTCTGCGGGCACTTACACAACCCTACAGGTCCCTACGGAAATCTACGGGACTCTATGGGCCCCTAGGGAACCCTACAGATTTCGACGGAACCCTACGAGCCCCTCTGGAACCCTACAGAATACTCCAGGACCCGACAGCACTCTACAAGACCCTTAGCAACACAACGGAACCTCACTAAAACCCTATGGGCTCCTACAGAACACTGCAGGTGCCTACGGAAACCTACAGACCCCTACAGAATACTACCAGCCACTACAGAAAAATATGGCCCCTACGGAACTCTACGGAACCTGGCAGAAACACTGTGCGCCCCTACAGGCCCTTGCGGGCACTTGCAGAACTCTGCAGGAACCCACGGAACTTTATGGAACCCTACCAGCCCCTACGGAAGCCTAAAGACCCTTGCAGGCAGTTACGGAACGGTACAGGGCCCTAGGGAACTTTACCAGCCACTACGGAACTCTACGGGCCCCTACGGAACCCTGCAGAACCCTCCAGAACCTTACAGAATCCCACGGATTCCTACAGACTCCTGCGGGCACTTACTCAACCCTAGAGGACCCTACGGAACACTACTGGCTCCTGCAGTACTCCACAGGCCTCTAGGGAACCTACGAAGCTCTACGGAACCCTATGGATCCTTACGGAACAGTACGGGCCCCTTCAGACCTCTGCGGGCGCTTATGGAAACCTACAGGACCCTACCGAAACTGTACGAGACTCTACAGGCCCCTAGGGAACACCACAGGCCCCTACGGAACCCTACACAACCCTCCGGAAACATATGGCACCCTACAAGCTCCTACCAACCCCTGCGGGCACTTACATAACTCTACAGGCCCCTACGGAAATCTACGGGACTCTACAGGCCCCTAGGGAACCCTTCAGATTTCGACGGAACCCTACCAGCCCCTCTGGAACCCTACAGAATACTCCAGGACCCGACAGCACTCTACAAGACCCTTAGCAACACAACAGAACCTCACTAAAACCCTATGGGCTCCTACAGAACACTGCAGGTGCCTACGGAACCCTACAGACCCCTACGGAACCCTACAGACACCTGCGGGCACTTATGGAACCCTGCAGGCCCCTACGGAACCCTACAGGTCCATACAGAACCCCACAGGGCCCTACGGAACTTTACCAGCCACTACGGAACTCTACGGGTCCCTACGGAACCCTGCAGAACCCTCCAGAACCTTACAGAATCCCACAGACTCCTACCAACCCCTGCGGGCACTTACACAACCCTACAGGTCCCTACGGAAATCTACGGGACTCTATGGGCCCCTAGGGAACCCTTCAGATTTCGATGGAACCCTATGAGGCCCTCTGGAACCCTACAGAATACTCCAGGACCCGACAGCACTCTACAAGACCCTTAGCAACACAACGGAACCTCACTAAAACCCTATGGGCTCCTACAGAACACTGCAGGTGCCTACGGCACCCTACAGACCCCTACGGAACCCTACAGACACCTGCGGGCACTTACGGAACCCTGCAGGCCCCTACGGAACCCTACAGGTCCATACAGAACCCCACAGGGCCCTACGGAACTTTACCAGCCACTACGGAACTCTACGGGCCCCTACGGAACCCTGCAGAACCCTCCGGAACCTTACAGAATCCCACAGACTCCTACAGACTTCTGCGGGCACTTACACAACCCTACAGGTCCCTACGGAAATCTACGGGACTCTATGGGCCCCTAGGGAACCCTACAGATTTCGACGGAACCCTACGAGCCCCTCTGGAACCCTACAGAATACTCCAGGACCCGACAGCACTCTACAAGACCCTTAGCAACACAACGGAACCTCACTAAAACCCTATGGGCTCCTACAGAACACTGCAGGTGCCTACGGAAACCTACAGACCCCTACAGAATACTACCAGCCACTACAGAAAAATATGGCCCCTACGGAACTCTACGGAACCTGGCAGAAACACTGTGCGCCCCTACAGGCCCTTGCGGGCACTTGCAGAACTCTGCAGGAACCCACGGAACTTTATGGAACCCTACCAGCCCCTACGGAAGCCTAAGACCCTTGCAGGGCAGTTACGGAACGGTACAGGGCCCTAGGGAACTTTACCAGCCACTACGGAACTCTACGGGCCCCTACGGAACCCTGCAGAACCCTCCAGAACCTTACAGAATCCCACGGATTCCTACAGACTCCTGCGGGCACTTACTCAACCCTAGAGGACCCTACGGAACACTACTGGCTCCTGCGGTACTCCAGAGGCCTCTGGGAACCTACGAAGCTCTACGGAACCCTATGGATCCTTACGGAACAGTACGGGCCCCTTCAGACCTCTGCGGGCGCTTATGGAAACCTACAGGACCCTACCGAAACTGTACGAGACTCTACAGGCCCCTAGGGAACACCACAGGCCCCTACGGAACCCTACACAACCCTCCGGAAACATATGGCACCCTACAAGCTCCTACCAACCCCTGCGGGCACTTACATAACTCTACAGGCCCCTACGGAAATCTACGGGACTCTACAGGCCCCTAGGGAACCCTTCAGATTTCGACGGAACCTACCAGCCCCTCTGGAACCCTACAGAATACTCCAGGACCCGACAGCACTCTACAAGACCCTTAGCAACACAACAGAACCTCACTAAAACCCTATGGGCTCCTACAGAACACTGCAGGTGCCTACGGAACCCTACAGACCCCTACGGAACCCTACAGACACCTGCGGGCACTTATGGAACCCTGCAGGCCCCTACGGAACCCTACAGGTCCATACAGAACCCCACAGGGCCCTACGGAACTTTACCAGCCACTACGGAACTCTACGGGTCCCTACGGAACCCTGCAGAACCCTCCAGAACCTTACAGAATCCCACAGACTCCTACCAACCCCTGCGGGCACTTACACAACCCTACAGGTCCCTACGGAAATCTACGGGACTCTATGGGCCCCTAGGGAACCCTTCAGATTTCGATGGAACCCTATGAGGCCCTCTGGAACCCTACAGAATACTCCAGGACCCGACAGCACTCTACAAGACCCTTAGCAACACAACGGAACCTCACTAAAACCCTATGGGCTCCTACAGAACACTGCAGGTGCCTACGGCACCCTACAGACCCCTACGGAACCCTACAGACACCTGCGGGCACTTACGGAACCCTGCAGGCCCCTACGGAACCCTACAGGTCCATACAGAACCCCACAGGGCCCTACGGAACTTTACCAGCCACTACGGAACTCTACGGGCCCCTACGGAACCCTGCAGAACCCTCCGGAACCTTACAGAATCCCACAGACTCCTACAGACTTCTGCGGGCACTTACACAACCCTACAGGTCCCTACGGAAATCTACGGGACTCTATGGGCCCCTAGGGAACCCTACAGATTTCGACGGAACCCTACGAGCCCCTCTGGAACCCTACAGAATACTCCAGGACCCGACAGCACTCTACAAGACCCTTAGCAACACACGGAACCTCACTAAAACCCTATGGGCTCCTACAGAACACTGCAGGTGCCTACGGAAACCTACAGACCCCTACAGAATACTACCAGCCCACTACAGAAAAATATGGCCCCTACGGAACTCTACGGAACCTGGCAGAAACACTGTGCGCCCCTACAGGCCCTTGCGGGCACTTGCAGAACTCTGCAGGAACCCACGGAACTTTATGGAACCCTACCAGCCCCTACGGAAGCCTAAAGACCCTTGCAGGCAGTTACGGAACGGTACAGGGCCCTAGGGAACTTTACCAGCCACTACGGAACTCTACGGGCCCCTACGGAACCTGCAGAACCCTCCAGAACCTTACAGAATCCCACGGATTCCTACAGACTCCTGCGGGCACTTACTCAACCCTAGAGGACCCTACGGAACACTACTGGCTCCTGCGGTACTCCACAGGCCTCTAGGGAACCTACGAAGCTCTACGGAACCCTATGGATCCTTACGGAACAGTACGGGCCCCTTCAGACCTCTGCGGGCGCTTATGGAAACCTACAGGACCCTACCGAAACTGTACGAGACTCTACAGGCCCCTAGGGAACACCACAGGCCCCTACGGAACCCTACACAACCCTCCGGAAACATATGGCACCCTACCAGCTCCTACCAACCCCTGCGGGCACTTACATAACTCTACAGGCCCCTACGGAAATCTACGGGACTCTACGGGCCCCTAGGGAACCCTTCAGATTTCGACGGAACCCTACCAGCCCCTCTGGAACCCTACAGAATACTCCAGGACCCGACAGCACTCTACAAGACCCTTAGCAACACAACAGAACCTCACTAAAACCCTATGGGCTCCTACAGAACACTGCAGGTGCCTACGGAACCCTACAGACCCCTACGGAACCCTACAGACACCTGCGGGCACTTATGGAACCCTGCAGGCCCCTACGGAACCCTACAGGTCCATACAGAACCCCACAGGGCCCTACGGAACTTTACCAGCCACTACGGAACTCTACGGGTCCCTACGGAACCCTGCAGAACCCTCCAGAACCTTACAGAATCCCACAGACTTCTACCAACCCCTGCGGGCACTTACACAACCCTACAGGTCCCTACGGAAATCTACGGGACTCTATGGGCCCCTAGGGAACCCTTCAGATTTCGATGGAACCCTATGAGGCCCTCTGGAACCCTACAGAATACTCCAGGACCCGACAGCACTCTACAAGACCCTTAGCAACACAACGGAACCTCACTAAAACCCTATGGGCTCCTACAGAACACTGCAGGTGCCTACGGCACCCTACAGACCCCTACGGAACCCTACAGACACCTGCGGGCACTTACGGAACCCTGCAGGCCCCTACGGAACCCTACAGGTCCATACAGAACCCCACAGGGCCCTACGGAACTTTACCAGCCACTACGGAACTCTACGGGTCCCTACGGAACCCTGCAGAACCCTCCGGAACCTTACAGAATCCCACAGACTCCTACAGACTTCTGCGGGCACTTACACAACCCTACAGGTCCCTACGGAAATCTACGGGACTCTATGGGCCCCTAGGGAACCCTACAGATTTCGACGGAACCCTACGAGCCCCTCTGGAACCCTACAGAATACTCCAGAACCCGACAGCACTCTACAAGACCCTTAGCAACACAACGGAACCTCACTAAAACCCTATGGGCTCCTACAGAACACTGCAGGTGCCTACGGAAACCTACAGACCCCTACAGAATACTACCAGCCACTACAGAAAAATATGGCCCCTACGGAACTCTAAGGAACCTGGCAGAAACACTGTGCGCCCCTACAGGCCCTTGCGGGCACTTGCAGAACTCTGCAGGAACCCACGGAACTTTATGGAACCCTACCAGCCCCTACGGAAGCCTAAAGACCCTTGCAGGCAGTTACGGAATGGTACAGGGCCCTAGGGAACTTTACCAGCCACTACGGAACTCTACGGGCCCCTACGGAACCCTGCAGAACCCTCCGGAACCTTACAGAATCCCACAGACTCCTACAGACTTCTGCGGGCACTTACACAACCCTACAGGTCCCTACGGAAATCTACGGGACTCTATGGGCCCCTAGGGAACCCTACAGATTTCGACGGAACCCTACGAGCCCCTCTGGAACCCTACAGAATACTCCAGGACCCGACAGCACTCTACAAGACCCTTAGCAACACAACGGAACCTCACTAAAACCCTATGGGCTCCTACAGAACACTGCAGGTGCCTACGGAAACCTACAGACCCCTACAGAATACTACCAGCCACTACAGAAAAATATGGCCCCTACGGAACTCTACGGAACCTGGCAGAAACACTGTGCGCCCCTACAGGCCCTTGCGGGCACTTGCAGAACTCTGCAGGAACCCACGGAACTTTATGGAACCCTACCAGCCCCTACGGAAGCCTAAAGACCCTTGCAGGCAGTTACGGAACGGTACAGGGCCCTAGGGAACTTTACCAGCCACTACGGAACTCTACGGGCCCCTACGGAACCCTGCAGAACCCTCCAGAACCTTACAGAATCCCACGGATTCCTACAGACTCCTGCGGGCACTTACTCAACCCTAGAGGACCCTACGGAACACTACTGGCTCCTGCGGTACTCCACAGGCCTCTAGGGAACCTACGAAGCTCTACGGAACCCTATGGATCCTTACGGAACAGTACGGGCCCCTTCAGACCTCTGCGGGCTCTTATGGAAACCTACAGGACCCTACCGAAACTGTACGAGACTCTACAGGCCCCTAGGGAACACCACAGGCCCCTACGGAACCCTACACAACCCTCCGGAAACATATGGCACCCTACAAGCTCCTACCAACCCCTGCGGGCACTTACATAACTCTACAGGCCCCTACGGAAATCTACGGGACTCTACGGGCCCCTAGGGAACCCTTCAGATTTCGACGGAACCCTACCAGCCCCTCTGGAACCCTACAGAATACTCCAGGACCCGACAGCACTCTACAAGACCCTTAGCAACACAACGGAACCTCACTAAAACCCTATGGGCTCCTACAGAACACTGCAGGTGCCTACGGAACCCTACAGACCCCTACGGAACCCTACAGACACCTGCGGGCACTTATGGAACCCTGCAGGCCCCTACGGAACCCTACAGGTCCATACAGAACCCCACAGGGCCCTACGGAACTTTACCAGCCACTACGGAACTCTACGGGTCCCTACGGAACCCTGCAGAACCCTCCAGAACCTTACAGAATCCCACAGACTCCTACCAACCCCTGCGGGCACTTACACAACCCTACAGGTCCCTACGGAAATCTACGGGACTCTATGGGCCCCTAGGGAACCCTTCAGATTTCGATGGAACCCTATGAGGCCCTCTGGAACCCTACAGAATACTCCAGGACCCGACAGCACTCTACAAGACCCTTAGCAACACAACGGAACCTCACTAAAACCCTATGGGCTCCTACAGAACACTGCAGGTGCCTACGGAACCCTACAGACCCCTACGGAACCCTACAGACACCTGCGGGCACTTACGGAACCCTGCAGGCCCCTACGGAACCCTACAGGTCCATACAGAACCCCACAGGGCCCTACGGAACTTTACCAGCCACTACGGAACTCTACGGGCCCCTACGGAACCCTGCAGAACCCTCCGGAACCTTACAGAATCCCACAGACTCCTACAGACTTCTGCGGGCACTTACACAACCCTACAGGTCCCTACGGAAATCTACGGGACTCTATGGGCCCCTAGGGAACCCTACAGATTTCGACGGAACCCTACGAGCCCCTCTGGAACCCTACAGAATACTCCAGGACCCGACAGCACTCTACAAGACCCTTAGCAACACAACGGAACCTCACTAAAACCCTATGGGCTCCTACAGAACACTGCAGGTGCCTACGGAAACCTACAGACCCCTACAGAATACTACCAGCCACTACAGAAAAATATGGCCCCTACGGAACTCTACGGAACCTGGCAGAAACACTGTGCGCCCCTACAGGCCCTTGCGGGCACTTGCAGAACTCTGCAGGAACCCACGGAACTTTATGGAACCCTACCAGCCCCTACGGAAGCCTAAAGACCCTTGCAGGCAGTTACGGAACGGTACAGGGCCCTAGGGAACTTTACCAGCCACTACGGAACTCTACGGGCCCCTACGGAACCCTGCAGAACCCTCCAGAACCTTACAGAATCCCACGGATTCCTACAGACTCCTGCGGGCACTTACTCAACCCTAGAGGACCCTACGGAACACTACTGGCTCCTGCGGTACTCCACAGGCCTCTAGGGAACCTACGAAGCTCTACGGAACCCTATGGATCCTTACGGAACAGTACGGGCCCCTTCAGACCTCTGCGGGCACTTATGGAAACCTACAGGACCCTACCGAAACTGTACGAGACTCTACAGGCCCCTAGGGAACACCACAGGCCCCTACGGAACCCTACACAACCCTCCGGAAACATATGGCACCCTACAAGCTCCTACCAACCCCTGCGGGCACTTACATAACTCTACAGGCCCCTACGGAAATCTACGGGACTCTACGGGCCCCTAGGGAACCCTTCAGATTTCGACGGAACCCTACCAGCCCCTCTGGAACCCTACAGAATACTCCAGGACCCGACAGCACTCTACAAGACCCTTAGCAACACAACGGAACCTCACTAAAACCCTATGGGCTCCTACAGAACACTGCAGGTGCCTACGGAACCCTACAGACCCCTACGGAACCCTACAGACACCTGCGGGCACTTATGGAACCCTGCAGGCCCCTACGGAACCCTACAGGTCCATACAGAACCCCACAGGGCCCTACGGAACTTTACCAGCCACTACGGAACTCTACGGGTCCCTACGGAACCCTGCAGAACCCTCCAGAACCTTACAGAATCCCACAGACTCCTACCAACCCCTGCGGGCACTTACACAACCCTACAGGTCCCTACGGAAATCTACGGGACTCTATGGGCCCCTAGGGAACCCTTCAGATTTCGATGGAACCCTATGAGGCCCTCTGGAACCTACAGAATACTCCAGGACCCGACAGCACTCTACAAGACCCTTAGCAACACAACGGAACCTCACTAAAACCCTATGGGCTCCTACAGAACACTGCAGGTGCCTACGGAACCCTACAGACCCCTACGGAACCCTACAGACACCTGCGGGCACTTACGGAACCCTGCAGGCCCCTACGGAACCCTACAGGTCCATACAGAACCCCACAGGGCCCTACGGAACTTTACCAGCCACTACGGAACTCTACGGGTCCCTACGGAACCCTGCAGAACCCTCCAGAACCTTACAGAATCCCACAGACTCCTACAGACTTCTGCGGGCACTTACACAACCCTACAGGTCCCTACGGAAATCTACGGGACTCTATGGGCCCCTAGGGAACCCTACAGATTTCGACGGAACCCTACGAGCCCCTCTGGAACCCTACAGAATACTCCAGGACCCGACAGCACTCTACAAGACCCTTAGCAACACAACGGAACCTCACTAAAACCCTATGGGCTCCTACAGAACACTGCAGGTGCCTACGGAAACCTACAGACCCCTACAGAATACTACCAGCCACTACAGAAAAATATGGCCCCTACGGAACTCTACGGAACCTGGCAGAAACACTGTGCGCCCCTACAGGCCCTTGCGGGCACTTGCAGAACTCTGCAGGAACCCACGGAACTTTATGGAACCCTACCAGCCCCTACGGAAGCCTAAAGACCCTTGCAGGCAGTTACGGAACGGTACAGGGCCCTAGGGAACTTTACCAGCCACTACGGAACTCTACGGGCCCCTACGGAACCCTGCAGAACCCTCCAGAACCTTACAGAATCCCACGGATTCCTACAGACTCCTGCGGGCACTTACTCAACCCTAGAGGACCCTACGGAACACTACTGGCTCCTGCGGTACTCCACAGGCCTCTAGGGAACCTACGAAGCTCTACGGAACCCTATGGATCCTTACGGAACAGTACGGGCCCCTTCAGACCTCTGCGGGCGCTTATGGAAACCTACAGGACCCTACCGAAACTGTACGAGACTCTACAGGCCCCTAGGGAACACCACAGGCCCCTACGGAACCCTACACAACCCTCCGGAAACATATGGCACCCTACCAGCTCCTACCAACCCCTGCGGGCACTTACATAACTCTACAGGCCCCTACGGAAATCTACGGGACTCTACAGGCCCCTAGGGAACCCTTCAGATTTCGACGGAACCCTACCAGCCCCTCTGGAACCCTACAGAATACTCCAGGACCCGACAGCACTCTACAAGACCCTTAGCAACACAACAGAACCTCACTAAAACCCTATGGGCTCCTACAGAACACTGCAGGTGCCTACGGAACCCTACAGACCCCTACGGAACCCTACAGACACCTGCGGGCACTTACGGAACCCTGCAGGCCCCTACGGAACCCTACAGGTCCATACAGAACCCCACAGGGCCCTACGGAACTTTACCAGCCACTACGGAACTCTACGGGTCCCTACGGAACCCTGCAGAACCCTCCAGAACCTTACAGAATCCCACAGACTCCTACAGACTTCTGCGGGCACTTACACAACCCTACAGGTCCCTACGGAAATCTACGGGACTCTATGGGCCCCTAGGGAACCCTACAGATTTCGACGGAACCCTACGAGCCCCTCTGGAACCCTACAGAATACTCCAGGACCCGACAGCACTCTACAAGACCCTTAGCAACACAACGGAACCTCACTAAAACCCTATGGGCTCCTACAGAACACTGCAGGTGCCTACGGAACCCTACAGACCCCTACGGAACCCTACAGACACCTGCGGGCACTTACGGAACCCTGCAGGCCCCTACGGAACCCTACAGGTCCATACAGAACCCCACAGGGCCCTACGGAACTTTACCAGCCACTACGGAACTCTACGGGCCCCTACGGAACCCTGCAGAACCTTACAGAATCCCACGGATTCCTACAGACTCCTGCGGGCACTTACTCAACCCTAGAGGACCCTACGGAACACTGCCAGCTCCTATGGAAGGAACCCTACGGGCCCCTACAGAACACTACTGGCTCCTGCGGTACTCCAGAGGCCTCTAGGGAACCTACGAAGCTCTACGGAGCCCTATGGATCCTTATGGAACAGTACGGGCCCCTTCAGACATCTGCGGGCGCTTATGGAAACCTACAGGACCCTACGGAACTCTACGAGACTCTACAGGCCCCTAGGGAACACCACAGGCCCCTACGGAACCGTACGAGACTCTACAGGCCCTTAGGGAACACCACAGGCCACTACGGAACCCTACACAACCCTCTGAAAACTTATGGAACCCTATAAGCTCCTACCAACCCCTGCGAGCACTTACACAACCCTACAGGTCTCTACGGGACTCTACGGGCCCCTAGGGAACCCTACAGATTTCGACGGAACCCTACGAGCCCCTCTGGAACCCTACAGAATACTCCAGGACCCGACAGCACTCTACAAGACCCTTAGCAACACAACGGAACCTCACTAAAACCCTATGGGCTCCTACAGAACACTGTAGGTGCCTACAGAAACCTACAGACCCCTACAGAATACTACCAGCCACTACAGAAAAATATGGCCCCTACGGAACTCTACGGAACCTGGCAGAAACACTGTGCGCCCCTACAGGCCCTTGCGGGCACTTGCAGAACTCTGCAGGAACCCACGGAACTTTATGGAACCCTTCCAGCCCCTACGGAAGCCTAAAGACCCTTGCAGGCAGTTACGGAAAGGTACAGGGCCCTAGGGAACTTTACCAGCCACTACGGAACTCTACGGGCCCCTACGGAACCCTGCAGAACCCTCCAGAACCTTACAGAATCCCACGGATTCCTACAGACTCCTGCGGGCACTTACTCAACCCTAGAGGACCCTACGGAACACTGCCAGCTCCTATGGAAGGATCCCTACGGGCCCCTACAGAACACTACTGGCTCCTGTGGTACTCCAGAGGCCTCTAGGGAACCTACGAAGCTCTACGGAACCCTATGGATCCTTACGGAACAGTTCGGGCCCCTTCAGACCTCTGTGGGCGCTTATGGAAACGTACAGGACCCTACGGAACTGTACGAGACTCTACAGGCCCCTAGGGAACACCACAGGCCCCTACGGAACCGTACGAGACTCTACAGGCCCTTAGGGAACACCACAGGCCCCTACGGAACCCTACACAACCCTCTGCAAACTTATGGAACCCTACAAGCTCCTACCAACCCCTGCGAGCACTTACACAACCCTACAGGTCCCTACGGCAATCTACGGGACTCTATGCGCCCCAAGGGAACCCTATAGATTTCGATGGAACCCTATGAGGCCCTCTGGAACCCTACAGAATACTCCAGGACCCGACAGCACTCTACAAGACCCTTAGCAACACAACAGAACCTCACTAAAACCCTATGGGCTCCTACAGAACACTGCAGGTGCCTACGGAACCCTACAGACCCCTACGGAACCCTACAGACACCTGCGGGCACTTACGGAACCCTGCAGGCCCCTACGGAACCCTACAGGTCCATACAGAACCCCACAGGGCCCTACGGAACTTTACCAGCCACTACGGAACTCTACGGGCCCCTACGGAACCCTGCAGAACCCTCCGGAACCTTACAGAATCCCACAGACTCCTACAGACTTCTGCGGGCACTTACACAACCCTACAGGTCCCTACGGAAATCTACAGGACTCTATGGGCCCCTAGGGAACCCTATAGATTTCGATGGAACCCTACGAGCCCCTCCTGAACCCTACAGAGTACTCCAGGACCCGACAGCACTCTACAAGACCCTTAGCAACACAACGGAACCTCACTAAAACCCTATGGGCTCCTACAGAACACTGTAGGCGCCTACGGAACCCTACAGACCCCTACAGAATACTACCAGCCACTATAGAAAAATATGGCCCTTACGGAACTCTACGGAACCTGGCAGAAACACTGTGCGCCCCTACAGGCCCTTGCGGGCACTTGCAGAACTCTGCAGGAACCCACGGAACTTTATGGAACCCTACCAGCCCCTACGGAAGCCTAAAGACCCTTGCAGGCAGTTACGGAACGGTACAGGGCCCTAGGGAACTTTACCAGCCACTACGGAACTCTAGGGGCCCCTACGGAACCCTGCAGAACCCTCCAGAACCTTACAGAATCCCACGGATTCCTACAGACTCCTGCGGGCACTTACTCAACCCTAGAGGACCCTACGGAACACTACTGGCTCCTGCGGTACTCCACAGGCCTCTAGGGAACCTACGAAGCTCTACGGAACCCTATGGATCCTTACGGAACAGTACGGGCCCCTTCAGACCTCTGCGGGCGCTTATGGAAACCTACAGGACCCTACCGAAACTGTACGAGACTCTACAGGCCCCTAGGGAACACCACAGGCCCCTACGGAACCCTACACAACCCTCCGGAAACATATGGCACCCTACCAGCTCCTACCAACCCCTGCGGGCACTTACATAACTCTACAGGCCCCTACGGAAATCTACGGGACTCTACAGGCCCCTAGGGAACCCTTCAGATTTCGACGGAACCCTACCAGCCCCTCTGGAACCCTACAGAATACTCCAGGACCCGACAGCACTCTACAAGACCCTTAGCAACACAACAGAACCTCACTAAAACCCTATGGGCTCCTACAGAACACTACAGGTGCCTACGGAACCCTACAGACCCCTACGGAACCCTACAGACACCTGCGGGCACTTACGGAACCCTGCAGGCCCCTACGGAACCCTACAGGTCCATACAGAACCCCACAGGGCCCTACGGAACTTTACCAGCCACTACGGAACTCTACGGGCCCCTACGGAACCCTGCAGAACCCTCCGGAACCTTACAGAATCCCACAGACTCCTACAGACTTCTGCGGGCACTTACACAACCCTACAGGTCCCTACGGAAATCTACGGGACTCTATGGGCCCCTAGGGAACCCTACAGATTTCGACGGAACCCTACCAGCCCCTCTGGAACCCTACAGAATACTCCAGGACCCGACAGCACTCTACAAGACCCTTAGCAACACAACGGAACCTCACTAAAACCCTATGGGCTCCTACAGAACACTGCAGGTGCCTACGGAAACCTACAGACCCCTACAGAATACTACCAGCCACTACAGAAAAATATGGCCCCTACGGAACTCTACGGAACCTGGCAGAAACACTGTGCGCCCCTACAGGCCCTTGCGGGCACTTGCAGAACTCTGCAGGAACCCACGGAACTTTATGGAACCCTACCAGCCCCTACGGAAGCCTAAAGACCCTTGCAGGCAGTTACGGAACGGTACAGGGCCCTAGGGAACTTTACCAGCCACTACGGAACTCTACGGGCCCCTACGGAACCCTGCAGAACCCTCCAGAACCTTACAGAATCCCACGGATTCCTACAGACTCCTGCGGGCACTTACTCAACCCTAGAGGACCCTACGGAACACTACTGGCTCCTGCGGTACTCCACAGGCCTCTAGGGAACCTACGAAGCTCTACGGAACCCTATGGATCCTTACGGAACAGTACGGGCCCCTTCAGACCTCTGCGGGCGCTTATGGAAACCTACAGGACCCTACCGAAACTGTACGAGACTCTACAGGCCCTAGGAACACCACAGGCCCCTACGGAACCCTACACAACCCTCCGAAACATATGGCACCCTACCAGCTCCTACCAACCCCTGCGGGCACTTACATAACTCTACAGGCCCCTACGGAAATCTACGGGACTCTACAGGCCCCTAGGGAACCCTTCAGATTTCGACGGAACCCTACCAGCCCCTCTGGAACCCTACAGAATACTCCAGGACCCGACAGCACTCTACAAGACCCTTAGCAACACAACGGAACCTCACTAAAACCCTATGGGCTCCTACAGAACACTACAGGTGCCTACGGAACCCTACAGACCCCTACGGAACCCCTACAGACACCTGCGGGCACTTACGGAACCCTGCAGGGCCCCTACGGAACCCTACAGGTCCATACAGAACCCCACAGGGCCCTACGGAACTTTACCAGCCACTACGGAACTCTACGGGCCCCTACGGAACCCTGCAGAACCCTCCGGAACCTTACAGAATCCCACAGACTCCTACAGACTTCTGCGGGCACTTACACAACCCTACAGGTCCCTACGGAAATCTACGGGACTCTATGGGCCCCCTAGGGAACCCTACAGATTTCGACGGAACCCTACCAGCCCCTCTGGAACCCTACAGAATACTCCAGGACCCGACAGCACTCTACAAGACCCTTAGCAACACAACGGAACCTCACTAAAACCCTATGGGCTCCTACAGAAACACTGCAGGTGCCTACGGAAACTACAGACCCCTACAGAATACTACCAGCCACTACAGAAAAATATGGCCCCTACGGAACTCTACGGAACCTGGCAGAAACACTGTGCGCCCCTACAGGCCCTTGCGGGCACTTGCAGAACTCTGCAGGAACCCACGGAACTTTATGGAACCCTACCAGCCCTACGGAAGCCTAAAGACCCTTGCAGGCAGTTACGGAACGGTACAGGGCCCTAGGGAACTTTACCAGCCACTACGGAACTCTACGGGCCCCTACGGAACCCTGCAGAACCCTCCAGAACCTTACAGAATCCCACGGATTCCTACAGACTCCTGCGGGCACTTACTCAACCCTAGAGGACCCTACGGAACACTACTGGCTCCTGCGGTACTCCACAGGCCTCTAGGGAACCTACGAAGCTCTACGGAACCCTATGGATCCTTACGGAACAGTACGGCCCCTTCAGACCTCTGCGGGCGCTTATGGAAACCTACAGGACCCTACCGAAACTGTACGAGACTCTACAGGCCCCTAGGGAACACCACAGGCCCCTACGGAACCCTACACAACCCTCCGGAAACATATGGCACCCTACAAGCTCCTACCAACCCCTGCGGGCACTTACATAACTCTACAGGCCCCTACGGCAATCTACGGGACTCTACAGGCCCCTAGGGAACCCTTCAGATTTCGACGGAACCCTACCAGCCCCTCTGGAACCCTACAGAATACTCCAGGACCCGACAGCACTCTACAAGACCCTTAGCAACACAACAGAACCTCACTAAAACCCTATGGGCTCCTACAGAACACTGCAGGTGCCTACGGAACCCTACAGACCCCCTACGGAACCCTACAGACACCTGCGGGCACTTATGGAACCCTGCAGGCCCCTACGGAACCCTACAGGTCCCTACAGAACCCCACAGGGCCCTACGGAACTTTACCAGCCACTACGGAACTCTACGGGTCCCCTACGGAACCCTGCAGAACCCTCCAGAACCTTACAGAATCCCACAGACTCCTACCAAACCCCTGCGGGCACTTACACAACCCTACAGGTCCCTACGGAAATCTACGGGACTCTATGGGCCCCTAGGGAACCCTTCAGATTTTCGATGGAACCCTATGAGGCCCTCTGGAACCCTACAGAATACTCCAGGACCCGACAGCACTCTACAAGACCCTTAGGCAACACAACGGAACCTCACTAAAACCCTATGGGCTCCTACAGAACACTGCAGGTGCCTACGGAAACCCTACAGACCCCTACAGAATACTACCAGCCACTTACAGAAAAATATGGCCCCCTACGGAACTCTACGGAACCTGGCAGAAACACTGTGCGCCCCTACAGGCCCTTGCGGGCACTTGCAGAACTCTGCAGGAACCACGGAACTTTATGGAACCCTACCAGCCCCTACGGAAGCCTAAAGACCCTTGCAGGCAGTTACGGAACGGTACAGGGCCCTAGGGAACTTTACCAGCCACTACGGAACTCTACGGGCCCCTACGGAACCCTGCAGAACCCTCCAGAACCTTACAGAATCCCACGGATTCCTACAGACTCCTGCGGGCACTTACTCAACCCTAGAGGACCCTACGGAACACTACTGGCTCCTGCGGTACTCCACAGGCCTCTAGGGAACCTACGAAGCTCTACGGAACCCTATGGATCCTTACGGAACAGTACGGGCCCCTTCAGGACCTCTGCGGGCGCTTATGGAAACCTACAGGACCCTACCGAAACTGTACGAGACTCTACAGGCCCTAGGGAACACCACAGGCCCCTACGGAACCCTACACAACCCTCCGGAAACATATGGCACCCTACAAGCTCCTACAAACCCCTGCGGGCACTTACATAACCCTACAGGCCCCTACGGAAATCTACGGGACTCTACGGGCCCCTAGGGAACCCTTCAGATTCGACGGAACCCTACCAGCCCCTCTGGAACCCTACAGAATACTCCAGGACCCGACAGCACTCTACAAGACCCTTAGCAACACAACGGAACCTCACTAAAACCCTATGGGCTCCTACAGAACACTGCAGGTGCCTACGGATCCCTGCAGGCCCCTACGGATCGCTACAGACACCTGCGGGCACTTACGGAACCCTGCAGGCCCCTACGGAACCCTACAGGTCCATACAGAACCCCACAGGGCCCTACGGAACTTTCCAGCCACTACGGAACTCTACGGGTCCCTACGGAACCCTGCAGAACCCTCCAGAACCTTACAGAATCCCACAGACTCCTACAGACTTCTGTGGGCACTTACACAACCCTACAGGTCCCTACGGAAATCTACGGGACTCTATGGGCCCCTAGGGAACCCTATAGATTTCGATGGAACCCTACGAGCCCCTCTGGAACCCTACAGAATACTCCAGGACCCGACAGCACTCTACAAGACCCTTAGCAACACAACGGAACCTCACTAAAACCCTATGGGCTCCTACAGAACACTGCAGGTGCCTACGGAACCCTACAGACCCCTACGGACCCTACAGACACCTGCGGGCACTTACGGAACCCTGCAGGCCCCTACGGAACCCTACAGGTCCATACAGAACCCCACAGGGCCCTACGGAACTTTACCAGCCACTACGGAACTCTACGGGCCCCTACGGAACCCTGCAGAACCCTCCGGAACCTTTACAGAATCCCACAGACTCCTACAGACTTCTGCGGGCACTTACACAACCCTACAGGTCCCTACGGAAATCTACGGGACTCTATGGGCCCCTAGGGAACCCTTCAGATTTCGATGGAACCCTATGAGGCCCTCTGGAACCCTACAGAATACTCCAGGACCCGACAGCACTCTACAAGACCCTTAGCAACACAACGGAACCTCACTAAAACCCTATGGGCTCCTACAGAACACTGTAGTCGCCTACGGAAACCTACAGACCCCTACAGAATACTACCAGCCACTACAGAAAAATATGGCCCCTATGGAACTCTACGGAACCTGGCAGAAACACTGTGCGCCCCTACAGGCCCTTGCGGGCACTTGCAGAACTCTGCAGGAACCCACGGAACTTTATGGAACCCTACCAGCCCCTACGGAAGCCTAAAGACCCTTGCAGGCAGTTACGGAACGGTACAGGGCCCTAGGGAACTTTACCAGCCACTACGGAACTCTACGGGCCCCTACGGAACCCTGCAGAACCTTACAGAATCCCACGGATTCCTACAGACTCCTGCGGGCACTTACTCAACCCTAGAGGACCCTACGGAACACTGCCAGCTCCTATGGAAGGAACCCTACGGGCCCCTACAGAACACTACTGGCTCCTGCGGTACTCCAGAGGCCTCTAGGGAACCTACGAAGCTCTACGGAGCCCTATGGATCCGTATGGAACAGTACGGGCCCCTTCAGACATCTGCGGGCGCTTATGGAAACCTACAGGACCCTACGGAACTCTACGAGACTCTACAGGCCCCTAGGGAACACCACAGGCCACTACGGAACCCTACACAACCCTCTGAAAACTTATGGAACCCTATAAGCTCCTACCAACCCCTGCGAGCACTTACACAACCCTACAGGTCCCTACGGCAATCTACGGGACTCTATGCGCCCCTCGGGAACCCTATAGATTTCGATGGAACCCTACGAGCCCCTCCTGAACCCTACAGAATACTCCAGGACCCGACAGCACTCTACAAGACCCTTAGCAACACAACGGAACCTCACTAAAACCCTATGGGCTCCTACAGAACACTGTAGGCGCCTACGGAACCCTACAGACCCCTACAGAATACTACCAGCCACTATAGAAAAATATGGCCCTTACGGAACTCTACGGAACCTGGCAGAAACACTGTGCGCCCCTACAGGCCCTTGCGGGCACTTGCAGAACTCTGCAGGAACCCACGGAACTTTATGGAACCCTACCAGCCTCTACGGAAGCCTAAAGACCCTTGCAGGCAGTTACGGAACGGTACAGGGCCCTAGGGAACTTTACCAGCCACTACGGAACTCTACGGGCCCCTACGGAACCCTGCAGAACCCTCCGGAACCTTACAGAATCCCACGGATTCCTACAGACTCCTGCGGGCACTTACTCAACCCTAGAGGACCCTACGGAACACTGCCAGCTCCTATGGAAGGAACCCTACGGGCCCCTACAGAACACTACTGGCTCCTGCGGTACTCCAGAGGCCTCTAGGGAACCTACGAAGCTCTACGGAGCCCTATGGATCCTTACGGAACTGTACGAGCCCATTCAGACCTCTGCGGGCAATTATGGAAACCTACAGGACCCTACCGAAACTGTACGAGACTCTACAGGCCCCTAGGGAACACCACAGGCCCCTACGGAACCCTACACAACCCTCTGAAAACTTATGGAACCCTACAAGCTCCTACCAACCCCTGCGAGCACTTACACAACCCTACAGGTCCCTACGGAAATCTACGGGACTCTATGGGCCCCTAGGGAACCCTATAGATTTCGATGGAACCCTACGAGCCCCTCTGGAACCCTACAGAATACTCCAGGACCCGACAGCACTCTACAAGACCCTTAGCAACACAACGGAACCTCACTAAAACCCTATGGGCTCCTACAGAACACTGCAGGTGCCTACGGAACCCTACAGACCCCTACGGAACCCTACAGACACCTGCGGGCACTTACGGAACCCTGCAGGCCCCTACGGAACCCTACAGGTCCATACAGAACCCCACAGGGCCCTACGGAACTTTACCAGCCACTACGGAACTCTACGGGCCCCTACGGAACCCTGCAGAACCCTCCAGAACCTTACAGAATCCCACAGACTCCTACAGACTTCTGCGGGCACTTACACAACCCTACAGGTCCCTACGGAAATCTACGGGACTCTATGGGCCCCTAGGGAACCCTATAGATTTCGATGGAACCCTACCAGCCCCTCTGGAACCCTACAGAATACTCCAGGACCCGACAGCACTCTACAAGACCCTTAGCAACACAACGGAACCTCACTAAAACCCTATGGGCTCCTACAGAACACTGTAGGCGCCTACGGAAACCTACAGACCCCTACAGAATACTACCAGCCACTACAGAAAAATATGGCCCCTACGGAACTCTACGGAACCTGGCAGAAACACTGTGCGCCCCTACAGGCCCTTGCGGGCACTTGCAGAACTCTGCAGGAACCCACGGAACTTTATGGAACCCTACCAGCCCCTACGGAAGCCTAAAGACCCTTGCAAGCAGTTACGGAACGGTACAGGGCCCTAGGGAACTTTACCAGCCACTACGGAACTCTAGGGGCCCCTACGGAACCCTGCAGAACCCTCCAGAACCTTACAGAATCCCACGGATTCCTACAGACTCCTGCGGGCACTTACTCAACCCTAGAGGACCCTACGGAACACTACTGGCTCCTGCGGTACTCCACAGGCCTCTAGGGAACCTACGAAGCTCTACGGAACCCTATGGATCCTTACGGAACAGTACGGGCCCCTTCAGACCTCTGCGGGCGCTTATGGAAACCTACAGGACCCTACCGAAACTGTACGAGACTCTACAGGCCCCTAGGGAACACCACAGGCCCCTACGGAACCCTACACAACCCTCCGGAAACATATGGCACCCTACAAGCTCCTACCAACCCCTGCGGGCACTTACATAACTCTACAGGCCCCTACGGAAATCTACGGGACTCTACAGGCCCCTAGGGAACCCTTCAGATTTCGACGGAACCCTACCAGCCCCTCTGGAACCCTACAGAATACTCCAGGACCCGACAGCACTCTACAAGACCCTTAGCAACACAACAGAACCTCACTAAAACCCTATGGGCTCCTACAGAACACTGCAGGTGCCTACGGAACCCTACAGACCCCTACGGAACCCTACAGACACCTGCGGGCACTTATGGAACCCTGCAGGCCCCTACGGAACCCTACAGGTCCATACAGAACCCCACAGGGCCCTACGGAACTTTACCAGCCACTACGGAACTCTACGGGCCCCTACGGAACCCTGCAGAACCCTCCGGAACCTTACAGAATCCCACAGACTCCTACAGACTTCTGCGGGCACTTACACAACCCTACAGGTCCCTACGGAAATCTACGGGACTCTATGGGCCCCTAGGGAACCCTACAGATTTCGACGGAACCCTACCAGCCCCTCTGGAACCCTACAGAATACTCCAGGACCCGACAGCACTCTACAAGACCCTTAGCAACACAACGGAACCTCACTAAAACCCTATGGGCTCCTACAGAACACTGCAGGTGCCTACGGAAACCTACAGACCCCTACAGAATACTACCAGCCACTACAGAAAAATATGGCCCCTACGGAACTCTACGGAACCTGGCAGAAACACTGTGCGCCCCTACAGGCCCTTGCGGGCACTTGCAGAACTCTGCAGGAACCCACGGAACTTTATGGAACCCTACCAGCCCCTACGGAAGCCTAAAGACCCTTGCAGGCAGTTACGGAACGGTACAGGGCCCTAGGGAACTTTACCAGCCACTACGGAACTCTACGGGCCCCTACGGAACCCTGCAGAACCCTCCAGAACCTTACAGAATCCCACGGATTCCTACAGACTCCTGCGGGCACTTACTCAACCCTAGAGGACCCTACGGAACACTACTGGCTCCTGCGGTACTCCACAGGCCTCTAGGGAACCTACGAAGCTCTACGGAACCCTATGGATCCTTACGGAACAGTACGGGCCCCTTCAGACCTCTGCGGGCGCTTATGGAAACCTACAGGACCCTACCGAAACTGTACGAGACTCTACAGGCCCCTAGGGAACACCACAGGCCCCTACGGAACCCTACACAACCCTCCGGAAACATATGGCACCCTACAAGCTCCTACCAACCCCTGCGGGCACTTACATAACTCTACAGGCCCCTACGGAAATCTACGGGACTCTACAGGCCCCTAGGGAACCCTTCAGATTTCGACGGAACCCTACCAGCCCCTCTGGAACCCTACAGAATACTCCAGGACCCGACAGCACTCTACAAGACCCTTAGCAACACAACAGAACCTCACTAAAACCCTATGGGCTCCTACAGAACACTGCAGGTGCCTACGGAACCCTACAGACCCCTACGGAACCCTACAGACACCTGCGGGCACTTATGGAACCCTGCAGGCCCCTACGGAACCCTACAGGTCCCTACAGAACCCCACAGGGCCCTACGGAACTTTACCAGCCACTACGGAACTCTACGGGTCCCTACGGAACCCTGCAGAACCCTCCAGAACCTTACAGAATCCCACAGACTCCTACCAACCCCTGCGGGCACTTACACAACCCTACAGGTCCCTACGGAAATCTACGGGACTCTATGGGCCCCTAGGGAACCCTTCAGATTTCGATGGAACCCTATGAGGCCCTCTGGAACCCTACAGAATACTCCAGGACCCGACAGCACTCTACAAGACCCTTAGCAACACAACGGAACCTCACTAAAACCCTATGGGCTCCTACAGAACACTGCAGGTGCCTACGGAAACCTACAGACCCCTACAGAATACTACCAGCCACTACAGAAAAATATGGCCCCTACGGAACTCTACGGAACCTGGCAGAAACACTGTGCGCCCCTACAGGCCCTTGCGGGCACTTGCAGAACTCTGCAGGAACCCACGGAACTTTATGGAACCCTACCAGCCCCTACGGAAGCCTAAAGACCCTTGCAGGCAGTTACGGAACGGTACAGGGCCCTAGGGAACTTTACCAGCCACTACGGAACTCTACGGGCCCCTACGGAACCCTGCAGAACCCTCCAGAACCTTACAGAATCCCACGGATTCCTACAGACTCCTGCGGGCACTTACTCAACCCTAGAGGACCCTACGGAACACTACTGGCTCCTGCGGTACTCCACAGGCCTCTAGGGAACCTACGAAGCTCTACGGAACCCTATGGATCCTTACGGAACAGTACGGGCCCCTTCAGACCTCTGCGGGCGCTTATGGAAACCTACAGGACCCTACCGAAACTGTACGAGACTCTACAGGCCCCTAGGGAACACCACAGGCCCCTACGGAACCCTACACAACCCTCCGGAAACATATGGCACCCTACAAGCTCCTACAAACCCCTGCGGGCACTTACATAATCCTACAGGCCCCTACGGAAATCTACGGGACTCTACGGGCCCCTAGGGAACCCTTCAGATTTCGACGGAACCCTACCAGCCCCTCTGGAACCCTACAGAATACTCCAGGACCCGACAGCACTCTACAAGACCCTTAGCAACACAACGGAACCTCACTAAAACCCTATGGGCTCCTACAGAACACTGCAGGTGCCTACGGATCCCTGCAGGCCCCTACGGATCGCTACAGACACCTGCGGGCACTTACGGAACCCTGCAGGCCCCTACGGAACCCTACAGGTCCATACAGAACCCCACAGGGCCCTACGGAACTTTACCAGCCACTACGGAACTCTACGGGTCCCTACGGAACCCTGCAGAACCCTCCAGAACCTTACAGAATCCCACAGACTCCTACAGACTTCTGTGGGCACTTACACAACCCTACAGGTCCCTACGGAAATCTACGGGACTCTATGGGCCCCTAGGGAACCCTATAGATTTCGATGGAACCCTACGAGCCCCTCTGGAACCCTACAGAATACTCCAGGACCCGACAGCACTCTACAAGACCCTTAGCAACACAACGGAACCTCACTAAAACCCTATGGGCTCCTACAGAACACTGCAGGTGCCTACGGAACCCTACAGACCCCTACGGAACCCTACAGACACCTGCGGGCACTTACGGAACCCTGCAGGCCCCTACGGAACCCTACAGGTCCATACAGAACCCCACAGGGCCCTACGGAACTTTACCAGCCACTACGGAACTCTACGGGCCCCTACGGAACCCTGCAGAACCCTCCGGAACCTTACAGAATCCCACAGACTCCTACAGACTTCTGCGGGCACTTACACAACCCTACAGGTCCCTACGGAAATCTACGGGACTCTATGGGCCCCTAGGGAACCCTTCAGATTTCGATGGAACCCTATGAGGCCCTCTGGAACCCTACAGAATACTCCAGGACCCGACAGCACTCTACAAGACCCTTAGCAACACAACGGAACCTCACTAAAACCCTATGGGCTCCTACAGAACACTGTAGGCGCCTACGGAAACCTACAGACCCCTACAGAATACTACCAGCCACTACAGAAAAATATGGCCCCTATGGAACTCTACGGAACCTGGCAGAAACACTGTGCGCCCCTACAGGCCCTTGCGGGCACTTGCAGAACTCTGCAGGAACCCACGGAACTTTATGGAACCCTACCAGCCCCTACGGAAGCCTAAAGACCCTTGCAGGCAGTTACGGAACGGTACAGGGCCCTAGGGAACTTTACCAGCCACTACGGAACTCTACGGGCCCCTACGGAACCCTGCAGAACCTTACAGAATCCCACGGATTCCTACAGACTCCTGCGGGCACTTACTCAACCCTAGAGGACCCTACGGAACACTGCCAGCTCCTATGGAAGGAACCCTACGGGCCCCTACAGAACACTACTGGCTCCTGCGGTACTCCAGAGGCCTCTAGGGAACCTACGAAGCTCTACGGAGCCCTATGGATCCGTATGGAACAGTACGGGCCCCTTCAGACATCTGCGGGCGCTTATGGAAACCTACAGGACCCTACGGAACTCTACGAGACTCTACAGGCCCCTAGGGAACACCACAGGCCACTACGGAACCCTACACAACCCTCTGAAAACTTATGGAACCCTATAAGCTCCTACCAACCCCTGCGAGCACTTACACAACCCTACAGGTCCCTACGGCAATCTACGGGACTCTATGCGCCCCTCGGGAACCCTATAGATTTCGATGGAACCCTACGAGCCCCTCCTGAACCCTACAGAATACTCCAGGACCCGACAGCACTCTACAAGACCCTTAGCAACACAACGGAACCTCACTAAAACCCTATGGGCTCCTACAGAACACTGTAGGCGCCTACGGAACCCTACAGACCCCTACAGAATACTACCAGCCACTATAGAAAAATATGGCCCTTACGGAACTCTACGGAACCTGGCAGAAACACTGTGCGCCCCTACAGGCCCTTGCGGGCACTTGCAGAACTCTGCAGGAACCCACGGAACTTTATGGAACCCTACCAGCCTCTACGGAAGCCTAAAGACCCTTGCAGGCAGTTACGGAACGGTACAGGGCCCTAGGGAACTTTACCAGCCACTACGGAACTCTACGGGCCCCTACGGAACCCTGCAGAACCCTCCGGAACCTTACAGAATCCCACGGATTCCTACAGACTCCTGCGGGCACTTACTCAACCCTAGAGGACCCTACGGAACACTGCCAGCTCCTATGGAAGGAACCCTACGGGCCCCTACAGAACACTACTGGCTCCTGCGGTACTCCAGAGGCCTCTAGGGAACCTACGAAGCTCTACGGAGCCCTATGGATCCTTACGGAACTGTACGAGCCCATTCAGACCTCTGCGGGCAATTATGGAAACCTACAGGACCCTACCGAAACTGTACGAGACTCTACAGGCCCCTAGGGAACACCACAGGCCCCTACGGAACCCTACACAACCCTCTGAAAACTTATGGAACCCTACAAGCTCCTACCAACCCCTGCGAGCACTTACACAACCCTACAGGTCCCTACGGAAATCTACGGGACTCTATGGGCCCCTAGGGAACCCTATAGATTTCGATGGAACCCTACGAGCCCCTCTGGAACCCTACAGAATACTCCAGGACCCGACAGCACTCTACAAGACCCTTAGCAACACAACGGAACCTCACTAAAACCCTATGGGCTCCTACAGAACACTGCAGGTGCCTACGGAACCCTACAGACCCCTACGGAACCCTACAGACACCTGCGGGCACTTACGGAACCCTGCAGGCCCCTACGGAACCCTACAGGTCCATACAGAACCCCACAGGGCCCTACGGAACTTTACCAGCCACTACGGAACTCTACGGGCCCCTACGGAACCCTGCAGAACCCTCCAGAACCTTACAGAATCCCACAGACTCCTACAGACTTCTGCGGGCACTTACACAACCCTACAGGTCCCTACGGAAATCTACGGGACTCTATGGGCCCCTAGGGAACCCTATAGATTTCGATGGAACCCTACCAGCCCCTCTGGAACCCTACAGAATACTCCAGGACCCGACAGCACTCTACAAGACCCTTAGCAACACAACGGAACCTCACTAAAACCCTATGGGCTCCTACAGAACACTGTAGGCGCCTACGGAAACCTACAGACCCCTACAGAATACTACCAGCCACTACAGAAAAATATGGCCCCTACGGAACTCTACGGAACCTGGCAGAAACACTGTGCGCCCCTACAGGCCCTTGCGGGCACTTGCAGAACTCTGCAGGAACCCACGGAACTTTATGGAACCCTACCAGCCCCTACGGAAGCCTAAAGACCCTTGCAAGCAGTTACGGAACGGTACAGGGCCCTAGGGAACTTTACCAGCCACTACGGAACTCTAGGGGCCCCTACGGAACCCTGCAGAACCCTCCAGAACCTTACAGAATCCCACGGATTCCTACAGACTCCTGCGGGCACTTACTCAACCCTAGAGGACCCTACGGAACACTACTGGCTCCTGCGGTACTCCACAGGCCTCTAGGGAACCTACGAAGCTCTACGGAACCCTATGGATCCTTACGGAACAGTACGGGCCCCTTCAGACCTCTGCGGGCGCTTATGGAAACCTACAGGACCCTACCGAAACTGTACGAGACTCTACAGGCCCCTAGGGAACACCACAGGCCCCTACGGAACCCTACACAACCCTCCGGAAACATATGGCACCCTACAAGCTCCTACCAACCCCTGCGGGCACTTACATAACTCTACAGGCCCCTACGGAAATCTACGGGACTCTACAGGCCCCTAGGGAACCCTTCAGATTTCGACGGAACCCTACCAGCCCCTCTGGAACCCTACAGAATACTCCAGGACCCGACAGCACTCTACAAGACCCTTAGCAACACAACAGAACCTCACTAAAACCCTATGGGCTCCTACAGAACACTGCAGGTGCCTACGGAACCCTACAGACCCCTACGGAACCCTACAGACACCTGCGGGCACTTATGGAACCCTGCAGGCCCCTACGGAACCCTACAGGTCCATACAGAACCCCACAGGGCCCTACGGAACTTTACCAGCCACTACGGAACTCTACGGGTCCCTACGGAACCCTGCAGAACCCTCCAGAACCTTACAGAATCCCACAGACTCCTACCAACCCCTGCGGGCACTTACACAAACCTACAGGTCCCTACGGAAATCTATGGGACTCTATGGGCCCCTAGGGAACCCTTCAGATTTCGATGGAACCCTATGAGGCCCTCTGGAACCCTACAGAATACTCCAGGACCCGACAGCACTCTACAAGACCCTTAGCAACACAACGGAACCTCACTAAAACCCTATGGGCTCCTACAGAACACTGCAGGTGCCTACGGAACCCTACAGACCCCTACGGAACCCTACAGACACCTGCGGGCACTTACGGAACCCTGCAGGCCCCTACGGAACCCTACAGGTCCATACAGAACCCCACAGGGCCCTACGGAACTTTACCAGCCACTACGGAACTCTACGGGCCCCTACGGAACCCTGCAGAACCCTCCGGAACCTTACAGAATCCCACAGACTCCTACAGACTTCTGCGGGCACTTACACAACCCTACAGGTCCCTACGGAAATCTACGGGACTCTATGGGCCCCTAGGGAACCCTACAGATTTCGACGGAACCCTACGAGCCCCTCTGGAACCCTACAGAATACTCCAGGACCCGACAGCACTCTACAAGACCCTTAGCAACACAACGGAACCTCACTAAAACCCTATGGGCTCCTACAGAACACTGCAGGTGCCTACGGAAACCTTCAGACCCCTACAGAATACTACCAGCCACTACAGAAAAATATGGCCCCTACGGAACTCTACGGAACCTGGCAGAAACACTGTGCGCCCCTACAGGCCCTTGCGGGCACTTGCAGAACTCTGCAGGAACCCACGGAACTTTATGGAACCCTACCAGCCCCTACGGAAGCCTAAAGACCCTTGCAGGCAGTTACGGAACGGTACAGGGCCCTAGGGAACTTTACCAGCCACTACGGAACTCTACGGGCCCCTACGGAACCCTGCAGAACCCTCCAGAACCTTACAGAATCCCACGGATTCCTACAGACTCCTGCGGGCACTTACTCAACCCTAGAGGACCCTACGGAACACTACTGGCTCCTGCGGTACTCCACAGGCCTCTAGGGAACCTACGAAGCTCTACGGAACCCTATGGATCCTTACGGAACAGTACGGGCCCCTTCAGACCTCTGCGGGCGCTTATGGAAACCTACAGGACCCTACCGAAACGGTACGAGACTCTACAGGCCCCTAGGGAACACCACAGGCCCCTACGGAACCCTACACAACCCTCCGGAAACATATGGCACCCTACAAGCTCCTACCAACCCCTGCGGGCACTTACATAACTCTACAGGCCCCTACGGAAATCTACGGGACTCTACGGGCCCCTAGGGAACCCTTCAGATTTCGACGGAACCCTACCAGCCCCTCTGGAACCCTACAGAATACTCCAGGACCCGACAGCACTCTACAAGACCCTTAGCAACACAACGGAACCTCACTAAAACCCTATGGGCTCCTACAGAACACTGCAGGTGCCTACGGAACCCTACAGACCCCTACGGAACCCTACAGACACCTGCGGGCACTTACGGAACCCTGCAGGCCCCTACGGAACCCTACAGGTCCATACAGAACCCCACAGGGCCCTACGGAACTTTACCAGCCACTACGGAACTCTACGGGCCCCTACGGAACCCTGCAGAACCCTCCGGAACCTTACAGAATCCCACAGACTCCTACAGACTTCTGCGGGCACTTACACAACCCTACAGGTCCCTACGGAAATCTACGGGACTCTATGGGCCCCTAGGGAACCCTACAGATTTCGATGGAACCCTACGAGCCCCTCTGGAACCCTACAGAATACTCCAGGACCCGACAGCACTCTACAAGACCCTTAGCAACACAACGGAACCTCACTAAAACCCTATGGGCTCCTACAGAACACTGTAGGCGCCTACGGAAACCTACAGACCCCTACAGAATACTACCAGCCACTACAGAAAAATATGGCCCCTACGGAACTCTACGGAACCTGGCAGAAACACTGTGCGCCCCTACAGGCCCTTGCGGGCACTTGCAGAACTCTGCAGGAACCCACGGAACTTTATGGAACCCTACCAGCCCCTACGGAAGCCTAAAGACCCTTGCAAGCAGTTACGGAACGGTACAGGGCCCTAGGGAACTTTACCAGCCACTACGGAACTCTACGGGCCCCTACGGAACCCTGCAGAACCCTCCAGAACCTTACAGAATCCCACGGATTCCTACAGACTCCTGCGGGCACTTACTCAACCCTAGAGGACCCTACGGAACACTACTGGCTCCTGCGGTACTCCACAGGCCTCTAGGGAACCTACGAAGCTCTACGGAACCCTATGGATCCTTACGGAACAGTACGGGCCCCTTCAGACCTCTGCGGGCGCTTATGGAAACCTACAGGACCCTACCGAAACTGTACGAGACTCTACAGGCCCCTAGGGAACACCACAGGCCCCTACGGAACCCTACACAACCCTCCGGAAACATATGGCACCCTACAAGCTCCTACCAACCCCTGCGGGCACTTACATAACTCTACAGGCCCCTACGGAAATCTACGGGACTCTACAGGCCCCTAGGGAACCCTTCAGATTTCGACGGAACCCTACCAGCCCCTCTGGAACCCTACAGAATACTCCAGGACCCGACAGCACTCTACAAGACCCTTAGCAACACAACAGAACCTCACTAAAACCCTATGGGCTCCTACAGAACACTGCAGGTGCCTACGGAACCCTACAGACCCCTACGGAACCCTACAGACACCTGCGGGCACTTATGGAACCCTGCAGGCCCCTACGGAACCCTACAGGTCCATACAGAACCCCACAGGGCCCTACGGAACTTTACCAGCCACTACGGAACTCTACGGGTCCCTACGGAACCCTGCAGAACCCTCCAGAACCTTACAGAATCCCACAGACTCCTACCAACCCCTGCGGGCACTTACACAACCCTACAGGTCCCTACGGAAATCTACGGGACTCTATGGGCCCCTAGGGAACCCTTCAGATTTCGATGGAACCCTATGAGGCCCTCTGGAACCCTACAGAATACTCCAGGACCCGACAGCACTCTACAAGACCCTTAGCAACACAACGGAACCTCACTAAAACCCTATGGGCTCCTACAGAACACTGCAGGTGCCTACGGCACCCTACAGACCCCTACGGAACCCTACAGACACCTGCGGGCACTTACGGAACCCTGCAGGCCCCTACGGAACCCTACAGGTCCATACAGAACCCCACAGGGCCCTACGGAACTTTACCAGCCACTACGGAACTCTACGGGCCCCTACGGAACCCTGCAGAACCCTCCGGAACCTTACAGAATCCCACAGACTCCTACAGACTTCTGCGGGCACTTACACAACCCTACAGGTCCCTACGGAAATCTACGGGACTCTATGGGCCCCTAGGGAACCCTACAGATTTCGACGGAACCCTACCAGCCCCTCTGGAACCCTACAGAATACTCCAGGACCCGACAGCACTCTACAAGACCCTTAGCAACACAACGGAACCTCACTAAAACCCTATGGGCTCCTACAGAACACTGCAGGTGCCTACGGAAACCTACAGACCCCTACAGAATACTACCAGCCACTACAGAAAAATATGGCCCCTACGGAACTCTACGGAACCTGGCAGAAACACTGTGCGCCCCTACAGGCCCTTGCGGGCACTTGCAGAACTCTGCAGGAACCCACGGAACTTTATGGAACCCTACCAGCCCCTACGGAAGCCTAAAGACCCTTGCAGGCAGTTACGGAACGGTACAGGGCCCTAGGGAACTTTACCAGCCACTACGGAACTCTACGGGCCCCTACGGAACCCTGCAGAACCCTCCAGAACCTTACAGAATCCCACGGATTCCTACAGACTCCTGCGGGCACTTACTCAACCCTAGAGGACCCTACGGAACACTACTGGCTCCTGCGGTACTCCACAGGCCTCTAGGGAACCTACGAAGCTCTACGGAACCCTATGGATCCTTACGGAACAGTTCGGGCCCCTTCAGACCTCTGCGGGCGCTTATGGAAACCTACAGGACCCTACCGAAACTGTACGAGACTCTACAGGCCCCTAGGGAACACCACAGGCCCCTACGGAACCCTACACAACCCTCCGGAAACATATGGCACCCTACAAGCTCCTACCAACCCCTGCGGGCACTTACATAACTCTACAGGCCCCTACGGAAATCTACGGGACTCTACGGGCCCCTAGGGAACCCTTCAGATTTCGACGGAACCCTACCAGCCCCTCTGGAACCCTACAGAATACTCCAGGACCCGACAGCACTCTACAAGACCCTTAGCAACACAACAGAACCTCACTAAAACCCTATGGGCTCCTACAGAACACTGCAGGTGCCTACGGAACCCTACAGACCCCTACGGAACCCTACAGACACCTGCGGGCACTTATGGAACCCTGCAGGCCCCTACGGAACCCTACAGGTCCATACAGAACCCCACAGGGCCCTACGGAACTTTACCAGCCACTACGGAACTCTACGGGCCCCTACGGAACCCTGCAGAACCCTCCGGAACCTTACAGAATCCCACAGACTCCTACAGACTTCTGCGGGCACTTACACAACCCTACAGGTCCCTACGGAAATCTACGGGACTCTATGGGCCCCTAGGGAACCCTACAGATTTCGACGGAACCCTACGAGCCCCTCTGGAACCCTACAGAATACTCCAGGACCCGACAGCACTCTACAAGACCCTTAGCAACACAACGGAACCTCACTAAAACCCTATGGGCTCCTACAGAACACTGCAGGTGCCTACGGAAACCTACAGACCCCTACAGAATACTACCAGCCACTACAGAAAAATATGGCCCCTACGGAACTCTACGGAACCTGGCAGAAACACTGTGCGCCCCTACAGGCCCTTGCGGGCACTTGCAGAACTCTGCAGGAACCCACGGAACTTTATGGAACCCTACCAGCCCCTACGGAAGCCTAAAGACCCTTGCAGGCAGTTACGGAACGGTACAGGGCCCTAGGGAACTTTACCAGCCACTACGGAACTCTACGGGCCCCTACGGAACCCTGCAGAACCCTCCAGAACCTTACAGAATCCCACGGATTCCTACAGACTCCTGCGGGCACTTACTCAACCCTAGAGGACCCTACGGAACACTACTGGCTCCTGCGGTACTCCAGAGGCCTCTAGGGAACCTACGAAGCTCTACGGAACCCTATGGATCCTTACGGAACAGTACGGGCCCCTTCAGACCTCTGCGGGCGCTTATGGAAACCTACAGGACCCTACCGAAACTGTACGAGACTCTACAGGCCCCTAGGGAACACCACAGGCCCCTACGGAACCCTACACAACCCTCCGGAAACATATGGCACCCTACAAGCTCCTACCAACCCCTGCGGGCACTTACATAACTCTACAGGCCCCTACGGAAATCTACGGGACTCTACGGGCCCCTAGGGAACCCTTCAGATTTCGACGGAACCCTACCAGCCCCTCTGGAACCCTACAGAATACTCCAGGACCCGACAGCACTCTACAAGACCCTTAGCAACACAACAGAACCTCACTAAAACCCTATGGGCTCCTACAGAACACTGCAGGTGCCTACGGAACCCTACAGACCCCTACGGAACCCTACAGACACCTGCGGGCACTTATGGAACCCTGCAGGCCCCTACGGAACCCTACAGGTCCATACAGAACCCCACAGGGCCCTACGGAACTTTACCAGCCACTACGGAACTCTACGGGTCCCTACGGAACACTGCAGAACCCTCCAGAACCTTACAGAATCCCACAGACTCCTACCAACCCCTGCGGGCACTTACACAACCCTACAGGTCCCTACGGAAATCTACGGGACTCTATGGGCCCCTAGGGAACCCTTCAGATTTCGATGGAACCCTATGAGGCCCTCTGGAACCCTACAGAATACTCCAGGACCCGACAGCACTCTACAAGACCCTTAGCAACACAACGGAACCTCACTAAAACCCTATGGGCTCCTACAGAACACTGCAGGTGCCTACGGAACCCTACAGACCCCTACGGAACCCTACAGACACCTGCGGGCACTTACGGAACCCTGCAGGCCCCTACGGAACCCTACAGGTCCATACAGAACCCCACAGGGCCCTACGGAACTTTACCAGCCACTACGGAACTCTACGGGCCCCTACGGAACCCTGCAGAACCCTCCGGAACCTTACAGAATCCCACAGACTCCTACAGACTTCTGCGGGCACTTACACAACCCTACAGGTCCCTACGGAAATCTACGGGACTCTATGGGCCCCTAGGGAACCCTACAGATTTCGACGGAACCCTACGAGCCCCTCTGGAACCCTACAGAATACTCCAGGACCCGACAGCACTCTACAAGACCCTTAGCAACACAACGGAACCTCACTAAAACCCTATGGGCTCCTACAGAACACTGCAGGTGCCTACGGAAACCTACAGACCCCTACAGAATACTACCAGCCACTACAGAAAAATATGGCCCCTACGGAACTCTACGGAACCTGGCAGAAACACTGTGCGCCCCTACAGGCCCTTGCGGGCACTTGCAGAACTCTGCAGGAACCCACGGAACTTTATGGAACCCTACCAGCCCCTACGGAAGCCTAAAGACCCTTGCAGGCAGTTACGGAACGGTACAGGGCCCTAGGGAACTTTACCAGCCACTACGGAACTCTACGGGCCCCTACGGAACCCTGCAGAACCCTCCAGAACCTTACAGAATCCCACGGATTCCTACAGACTCCTGCGGGCACTTACTCAACCCTAGAGGACCCTACGGAACACTACTGGCTCCTGCAGTACTCCACAGGCCTCTAGGGAACCTACGAAGCTCTACGGAACCCTATGGATCCTTACGGAACAGTACGGGCCCCTTCAGACCTCTGCGGGCGCTTATGGAAACCTACAGGACCCTACCGAAACTGTACGAGACTCTACAGGCCCCTAGGGAACACCACAGGCCCCTACGGAACCCTACACAACCCTCCGGAAACATATGGCACCCTACAAGCTCCTACCAACCCCTGCGGGCACTTACATAACTCTAAAGGCCCCTACGGAAATCTACGGGACTCTACAGGCCCCTAGGGAACCCTTCAGATTTCGACGGAACCCTACCAGCCCCTCCTGAACCCTACAGAATACTCCAGGACCCGACAGCACTCTACAAGACCCTTAGCAACACAACAGAACCTCACTAAAACCCTATGGGCTCCTACAGAACACTGCAGGTGCCTACGGAACCCTACAGACCCCTACGGAACCCTACAGACACCTGCGGGCACTTATGGAACCCTGCAGGCCCCTACGGAACCCTACAGGTCCATACAGAACCCCACAGGGCCCTACGGAACTTTACCAGCCACTACGGAACTCTACGGGTCCCTACGGAACCCTGCAGAACCCTCCAGAACCTTACAGAATCCCACAGACTCCTACCAACCCCTGCGGGCACTTACACAACCCTACAGGTCCCTACGGAAATCTACGGGACTCTATGGGCCCCTAGGGAACCCTTCAGATTTCGACGGAACCCTACGAGCCCCTCTGGAACCCTACAGAATACTCCAGAACCCGACAGCACTCTACAAGACCCTTAGCAACACAACGGAACCTCACTAAAACCCTATGGGCTCCTACAGAACACTGCAGGTGCCTACGGAAACCTACAGACCCCTACAGAATACTACCAGCCACTACAGAAAAATATGGCCCCTACGGAACTCTACGGAACCTGGCAGAAACACTGTGCGCCCCTACAGGCCCTTGCGGGCACTTGCAGAACTCTGCAGGAACCCACGGAACTTTATGGAACCCTACCAGCCCCTACGGAAGCCTAAAGACCCTTGCAGGCAGTTACGGAACGGTACAGGGCCCTAGGGAACTTTACCAGCCACTACGGAACTCTACGGGCCCCTACGGAACCCTGCAGAACCCTCCAGAATCTTACAGAATCCCACGGATTCCTACAGACTCCTGCGGGCACTTACTCAACCCTAGAGGACCCTACGGAACACTACTGGCTCCTGCGGTACTCCACAGGCCTCTAGGGAACCTACGAAGCTCTACGGAACCCTATGGATCCTTACGGAACAGTACGGGCCCCTTCAGACCTCTGCGGGCGCTTATGGAAACCTACAGGACCCTACCGAAACTGTACGAGACTCTACAGGCCCCTAGGGAACACCACAGGCCCCTACGGAACCCTACACAACCCTCCGGAAACATATGGCACCCTACCAGCTCCTACCAACCCCTGCGGGCACTTACATAACTCTACAGGCCCCTACGGAAATCTACGGGACTCTACGGGCCCCTAGGGAACCCTTCAGATTTCGACGGAACCCTACCAGCCCCTCTGGAACCCTACAGAATACTCCAGGACCCGACAGCACTCTACAAGACCCTTAGCAACACAACGGAACCTCACTAAAACCCTATGGGCTCCTACAGAACACTGCAGGTGCCTACGGAACCCTACAGACCCCTACGGAACCCTACAGACACCTGCGGGCACTTATGGAACCCTGCAGGCCCCTACGGAACCCTACAGGTCCATACAGAACCCCACAGGGCCCTACGGAACTTTACCAGCCACTACGGAACTCTACGGGTCCCTACGGAACCCTGCAGAACCCTCCAGAACCTTACAGAATCCCACAGACTCCTACCAACCCCTGCGGGCACTTACACAACCCTACAGGTCCCTACGGAAATCTACGGGACTCTATGGGCCCCTAGGGAACCCTTCAGATTTCGATGGAACCCTATGAGGCCCTCTGGAACCCTACAGAATACTCCAGGACCCGACAGCACTCTACAAGACCCTTAGCAACACAACGGAACCTCACTAAAACCCTATGGGCTCCTACAGAACACTGCAGGTGCCTACGGCACCCTACAGACCCCTACGGAACCCTACAGACACCTGCGGGCACTTACGGAACCCTGCAGGCCCCTACGGAACCCTACAGGTCCATACAGAACCCCACAGGGCCCTACGGAACTTTACCAGCCACTACGGAACTCTACGGGCCCCTACGGAACCCTGCAGAACCCTCCGGAACCTTACAGAATCCCACAGACTCCTACAGACTTCTGCGGGCACTTACACAACCCTACAGGTCCCTACGGAAATCTACGGGACTCTATGGGCCCCTAGGGAACCCTACAGATTTCGACGGAACCCTACGAGCCCCTCTGGAACCCTACAGAATACTCCAGAACCCGACAGCACTCTACAAGACCCTTAGCAACACAACGGAACCTCACTAAAACCCTATGGGCTCCTACAGAACACTGCAGGTGCCTACAGAAACCTACAGACCCCTACAGAATACTACCAGCCACTACAGAAAAATATGGCCCCTACGGAACTCTACGGAACCTGGCAGAAACACTGTGCGCCCCTACAGGCCCTTGCGGGCACTTGCAGAACTCTGCAGGAACCCACGGAACTTTATGGAACCCTACCAGCCCCTACGGAAGCCTAAAGACCCTTGCAGGCAGTTACGGAACGGTACAGGGCCCTAGGGAACTTTACCAGCCACTACGGAACTCTACGGGCCCCTACGGAACCCTGCAGAACCCTCCAGAACCTTACAGAATCCCACGGATTCCTACAGACTCCTGCGGGCACTTACTCAACCCTAGAGGACCCTACGGAACACTACTGGCTCCTGCAGTACTCCAGAGGCCTCTAGGGAACCTACGAAGCTCTACGGAACCCTATGGATCCTTACGGAACAGTACGGGCCCCTTCAGACCTCTGCGGGCGCTTATGGAAACCTACAGGACCCTACCGAAACTGTACGAGACTCTACAGGCCCCTAGGGAACACCACAGGCCCCTACGGAACCCTACACAACCCTCCGGAAACATATGGCACCCTACAAGCTCCTACCAACCCCTGCGGGCACTTACATAACTCTACAGGCCCCTACGGAAATCTACGGGACTCTACAGGCCCCTAGGGAACCCTTCAGATTTCGACGGAACCCTACCAGCCCCTCCTGAACCCTACAGAATACTCCAGGACCCGACAGCACTCTACAAGACCCTTAGCAACACAACAGAACCTCACTAAAACCCTATGGGCTCCTACAGAACACTGCAGGTGCCTACGGAACCCTACAGACCCCTACGGAACCCTACAGACACCTGCGGGCACTTATGGAACCCTGCAGGCCCCTACGGAACCCTACAGGTCCATACAGAACCCCACAGGGCCCTACGGAACTTTACCAGCCACTACGGAACTCTACGGGTCCCTACGGAACCCTGCAGAACCCTCCAGAACCTTACAGAATCCCACAGACTCCTACCAACCCCTGCGGGCACTTACACAACCCTACAGGTCCCTACGGAAATCTACGGGACTCTATGGGCCCCTAGGGAACCCTTCAGATTTCGATGGAACCCTATGAGGCCCTCTGGAACCCTACAGAATACTCCAGGACCCGACAGCACTCTACAAGACCCTTAGCAACACAACGGAACCTCACTAAAACCCTATGGGCTCCTACAGAACACTGCAGGTGCCTACGGAACCCTACAGACCCCTACGGAACCCTACAGACACCTGCGGGCACTTACGGAACCCTGCAGGCCCCTACGGAACCCTACAGGTCCATACAGAACCCCACAGGGCCCTACGGAACTTTACCAGCCACTACGGAACTCTACGGGTCCCTACGGAACCCTGCAGAACCCTCCGGAACCTTACAGAATCCCACAGACTCCTACAGACTTCTGCGGGCACTTACACAACCCTACAGGTCCCTACGGAAATCTACGGGACTCTATGGGCCCCTAGGGAACCCTACAGATTTCGACGGAACCCTACGAGCCCCTCTGGAACCCTACAGAATACTCCAGAACCCGACAGCACTCTACAAGACCCTTAGCAACACAACGGAACCTCACTAAAACCCTATGGGCTCCTACAGAACACTGCAGGTGCCTACGGAAACCTACAGACCCCTACAGAATACTACCAGCCACTACAGAAAAATATGGCCCCTACGAAACTCTACGGAACCTGGCAGAAACACTGTGCGCCCCTACAGGCCCTTGCGGGCACTTGCAGAACTCTGCAGGAACCCACGGAACTTTATGGAACCCTACCAGCCCCTACGGAAGCCTAAAGACCCTTGCAGGCAGTTACGGAACGGTACAGGGCCCTAGGGAACTTTACCAGCCACTACGGAACTCTACGGGCCCCTACGGAACCCTGCAGAACCCTCCAGAACCTTACAGAATCCCATGGATTCCTACAGACTCCTGCGGGCACTTACTCAACCCTAGAGGACCCTACGGAACACTACTGGCTCCTGCGGTACTCCACAGGCCTCTAGGGAACCTACGAAGCTCTACGGAACCCTATGGATCCTTACGGAACAGTACGGGCCCCTTCAGACCTCTGCGGGCGCTTATGGAAACCTACAGGACCCTACCGAAACTGTACGAGACTCTACAGGCCCCTAGGGAACACCACAGGCCCCTACGGAACCCTACACAACCCTCCGGAAACATATGGCACCCTACCAGCTCCTACCAACCCCTGCGGGCACTTACATAACTCTACAGGCCCCTACGGAAATCTACGGGACTCTACGGGCCCCTAGGGAACCCTTCAGATTTCGACGGAACCCTACCAGCCCCTCTGGAACCCTACAGAATACTCCAGGACCCGACAGCACTCTACAAGACCCTTAGCAACACAACGGAACCTCACTAAAACCCTATGGGCTCCTACAGAACACTGCAGGTGCCTACGGAACCCTACAGACCCCTACGGAACCCTACAGACACCTGCGGGCACTTATGGAACCCTGCAGGCCCCTACGGAACCCTACAGGTCCATACAGAACCCCACAGGGCCCTACGGAACTTTACCAGCCACTACGGAACTCTACGGGTCCCTACGGAACCCTGCAGAACCCTCCAGAACCTTACAGAATCCCACAGACTCCTACCAACCCCTGCGGGCACTTACACAACCCTACAGGTCCCTACGGAAATCTACGGGACTCTATGGGCCCCTAGGGAACCCTTCAGATTTCGATGGAACCCTATGAGGCCCTCTGGAACCCTACAGAATACTCCAGGACCCGACAGCACTCTACAAGACCCTTAGCAACACAACGGAACCTCACTAAAACCCTATGGGCTCCTACAGAACACTGCAGGTGCCTACGGCACCCTACAGACCCCTACGGAACCCTACAGACACCTGCGGGCACTTACGGAACCCTGCAGGCCCCTACGGAACCCTACAGGTCCATACAGAACCCCACAGGGCCCTACGGAACTTTACCAGCCACTACGGAACTCTACGGGCCCCTACGGAACCCTGCAGAACCCTCCGGAACCTTACAGAATCCCACAGACTCCTACAGACTTCTGCGGGCACTTACACAACCCTACAGGTCCCTACGGAAATCTACGGGACTCTATGGGCCCCTAGGGAACCCTACAGATTTCGACGGAACCCTACGAGCCCCTCTGGAACCCTACAGAATACTCCAGAACCCGACAGCACTCTACAAGACCCTTAGCAACACAACGGAACCTCACTAAAACCCTATGGGCTCCTACAGAACACTGCAGGTGCCTACGGAAACCTACAGACCCCTACAGAATACTACCAGCCACTACAGAAAAATATGGCCCCTACGGAACTCTACGGAACCTGGCAGAAACACTGTGCGCCCCTACAGGCCCTTGCGGGCACTTGCAGAACTCTGCAGGAACCCACGGAACTTTATGGAACCCTACCAGCCCCTACGGAAGCCTAAAGACCCTTGCAGGCAGTTACGGAACGGTACAGGGCCCTAGGGAACTTTACCAGCCACTACGGAACTCTACGGGCCCCTACGGAACCCTGCAGAACCCTCCAGAACCTTACAGAATCCCACGGATTCCTACAGACTCCTGCGGGCACTTACTCAACCCTAGAGGACCCTACGGAACACTACTGGCTCCTGCGGTACTCCACAGGCCTCTAGGGAACCTACGAAGCTCTACGGAACCCTATGGATCCTTACGGAACAGTACGGGCCCCTTCAGACCTCTGCGGGCGCTTATGGAAACCTACAGGACCCTACCGAAACTGTACGAGACTCTACAGGCCCCTAGGGAACACCACAGGCCCCTACGGAACCCTACACAACCCTCCGGAAACATATGGCACCCTACAAGCTCCTACCAACCCCTGCGGGCACTTACATAACTCTACAGGCCCCTACGGAAATCTACGGGACTCTACGGGCCCCTAGGGAACCCTTCAGATTTCGACGGAACCCTACCAGCCCCTCTGGAACCCTACAGAATACTCCAGGACCCGACAGCACTCTACAAGACCCTTAGCAACACAACAGAACCTCACTAAAACCCTATGGGCTCCTACAGAACACTGCAGGTGCCTACGGAACCCTACAGACCCCTACGGAACCCTACAGACACCTGCGGGCACTTAGGGAACCCTGCAGGCCCCTACGGAACCCTACAGGTCCATACAGAACCCCACAGGGCCCTACGGAACTTTACCAGCCACTACGGAACTCTACGGGTCCCTACGGAACCCTGCAGAACCCTCCAGAACCTTACAGAATCCCACAGACTCCTACAGACTTCTGCGGGCACTTACACAACCCTACAGGTCCCTACGGAAATCTACGGGACTCTATGGGCCCCTAGGGAACCCTTCAGATTTCGATGGAACCCTATGAGGCCCTCTGGAACCCTACAGAATACTCCAGGACCCGACAGCACTCTACAAGACCCTTAGCAACACAACGGAACCTCACTAAAACCCTATGGGCTCCTACAGAACACTGCAGGTGCCTACGGAACCCTACAGACCCCTACGGAACCCTACAGACACCTGCGGGCACTTACGGAACCCTGCAGGCCCCTACGGAACCCTACAGGTCCATACAGAACCCCACAGGGCCCTACGGAACTTTACCAGCCACTACGGAACTCTACGGGCCCCTACGGAACCCTGCAGAACCCTCCGGAACCTTACAGAATCCCACAGACTCCTACAGACTTCTGCGGGCACTTACACAACCCTACAGGTCCCTACGGAAATCTACGGGACTCTATGGGCCCCTAGGGAACCCTACAGATTTCGACGGAACCCTACGAGCCCCTCTGGAACCCTACAGAATACTCCAGGACCCGACAGCACTCTACAAGACCCTTAGCAACACAACGGAACCTCACTAAAACCCTATGGGCTCCTACAGAACACTGCAGGTGCCTACGGAAACCTACAGACCCCTACAGAATACTACCAGCCACTACAGAAAAATATGGCCCCTACGGAACTCTACGGAACCTGGCAGAAACACTGTGCGCCCCTACAGGCCCTTGCGGGCACTTGCAGAACTCTGCAGGAACCCACGGAACTTTATGGAACCCTACCAGCCCCTACGGAAGCCTAAAGACCCTTGCAGGCAGTTACGGAACGGTACAGGGCCCTAGGGAACTTTACCAGCCACTACGGAACTCTACGGGCCCCTACGGAACCCTGCAGAACCCTCCAGAACCTTACAGAATCCCACGGATTCCTACAGACTCCTGCGGGCACTTACTCAACCCTAGAGGACCCTACGGAACACTACTGGCTCCTGCAGTACTCCACAGGCCTCTAGGGAACCTACGAAGCTCTACGGAACCCTATGGATCCTTACGGAACAGTACGGGCCCCTTCAGACCTCTGCGGGTGCTTATGGAAACCTACAGGACCCTACCGAAACTGTACGAGACTCTACAGGCCCCTAGGGAACACCACAGGCCCCTACGGAACCCTACACAACCCTCCGGAAACATATGGCACCCTACAAGCTCCTACCAACCCCTGCGGGCACTTACATAACTCTACAGGCCCCTACGGAAATCTACGGGACTCTACAGGCCCCTAGGGAACCCTTCAGATTTCGACGGAACCCTACCAGCCCCTCTGGAACCCTACAGAATACTCCAGGACCCGACAGCACTCTACAAGACCCTTAGCAACACAACAGAACCTCACTAAAACCCTATGGGCTCCTACAGAACACTGCAGGTGCCTACGGAACCCTACAGACCCCTACGGAACCCTACAGACACCTGCGGGCACTTATGGAACCCTGCAGGCCCCTACGGAACCCTACAGGTCCATACAGAACCCCACAGGGCCCTACGGAACTTTACCAGCCACTACGGAACTCTACGGGTCCCTACGGAACCCTGCAGAACCCTCCAGAACCTTACAGAATCCCACAGACTCCTACCAACCCCTGCGGGCACTTACACAACCCTACAGGTCCCTACGGAAATCTACGGGACTCTATGGGCCCCTAGGGAACCCTTCAGATTTCGATGGAACCCTATGAGGCCCTCTGGAACCCTACAGAATACTCCAGGACCCGACAGCACTCTACAAGACCCTTAGCAACACAACGGAACCTCACTAAAACCCTATGGGCTCCTACAGAACACTGCAGGTGCCTACGGAACCCTACAGACCCCTACGGAACCCTACAGACACCTGCGGGCACTTACGGAACCCTGCAGGCCCCTACGGAACCCTACAGGTCCATACAGAACCCCACAGGGCCCTACGGAACTTTACCAGCCACTACGGAACTCTACGGGCCCCTACGGAACCCTGCAGAACCCTCCGGAACCTTACAGAATCCCACAGACTCCTACAGACTTCTGCGGGCACTTACACAACCCTACAGGTCCCTACGGAAATCTACGGGACTCTATGGGCCCCTAGGGAACCCTACAGATTTCGACGGAACCCTACGAGCCCCTCTGGAACCCTACAGAATACTCCAGAACCCGACAGCACTCTACAAGACCCTTAGCAACACAACGGAACCTCACTAAAACCCTATGGGCTCCTACAGAACACTGCAGGTGCCTACGGAAACCTACAGACCCCTACAGAATACTACCAGCCACTACAGAAAAATATGGCCCCTACGAAACTCTACGGAACCTGGCAGAAACACTGTGCGCCCCTACAGGCCCTTGCGGGCACTTGCAGAACTCTGCAGGAACCCACGGAACTTTATGGAACCCTACCAGCCCCTACGGAAGCCTAAAGACCCTTGCAGGCAGTTACGGAACGGTACAGGGCCCTAGGGAACTTTACCAGCCACTACGGAACTCTACGGGCCCCTACGGAACCCTGCAGAACCCTCCAGAACCTTACAGAATCCCACGGATTCCTACAGACTCCTGCGGGCACTTACTCAACCCTAGAGGACCCTACGGAACACTACTGGCTCCTGCGGTACTCCAGAGGCCTCTAGGGAACCTACGAAGCTCTACGGAACCCTATGGATCCTTACGGAACAGTACGGGCCCCTTCAGACCTCTGCGGGCGCTTATGGAAACCTACAGGACCCTACCGAAACTGTACGAGACTCTACAGGCCCCTAGGGAACACCACAGGCCCCTACGGAACCCTACACAACCCTCCGGAAACATATGGCACCCTACCAGCTCCTACCAACCCCTGCGGGCACTTACATAACTCTACAGGCCCCTACGGAAATCTACGGGACTCTACGGGCCCCTAGGGAACCCTTCAGATTTCGACGGAACCCTACCAGCCCCTCTGGAACCCTACAGAATACTCCAGGACCCGACAGCACTCTACAAGACCCTTAGCAACACAACAGAACCTCACTAAAACCCTATGGGCTCCTACAGAACACTGCAGGTGCCTACGGAACCCTACAGACCCCTACGGAACCCTACAGACACCTGCGGGCACTTATGGAACCCTGCAGGCCCCTACGGAACCCTACAGGTCCATACAGAACCCCACAGGGCCCTACGGAACTTTACCAGCCACTACGGAACTCTACGGGTCCCTACGGAACCCTGCAGAACCCTCCAGAACCTTACAGAAACCCACAGACTCCTACCAACCCCTGCGGGCACTTACACAACCCTACAGGTCCCTACGGAAATCTACGGGACTCTATGGGCCCCTAGGGAACCCTTCAGATTTCGATGGAACCCTATGAGGCCCTCTGGAACCCTACAGAATACTCCAGGACCCGACAGCACTCTACAAGACCCTTAGCAACACAACGGAACCTCACTAAAACCCTATGGGCTCCTACAGAACACTGCAGGTGCCTACGGAACCCTACAGACCCCTACGGAACCCTACAGACACCTGCGGGCACTTACGGAACCCTGCAGGCCCCTACGGAACCCTACAGGTCCATACAGAACCCCACAGGGCCCTACGGAACTTTACCAGCCACTACGGAACTCTACGGGCCCCTACGGAACCCTGCAGAACCCTCCGGAACCTTACAGAATCCCACAGACTCCTACAGACTTCTGCGGGCACTTACACAACCCTACAGGTCCCTACGGAAATCTACGGGACTCTATGGGCCCCTAGGGAACCCTACAGATTTCGACGGAACCCTACGAGCCCCTCTGGAACCCTACAGAATACTCCAGAACCCGACAGCACTCTACAAGACCCTTAGCAACACAACGGAACCTCACTAAAACCCTATGGGCTCCTACAGAACACTGCAGGTGCCTACGGAAACCTACAGACCCCTACAGAATACTACCAGCCACTACAGAAAAATATGGCCCCTACGAAACTCTACGGAACCTGGCAGAAACACTGTGCGCCCCTACAGGCCCTTGCGGGCACTTGCAGAACTCTGCAGGAACCCACGGAACTTTATGGAACCCTACCAGCCCCTACGGAAGCCTAAAGACCCTTGCAGGCAGTTACGGAACGGTACAGGGCCCTAGGGAACTTTACCAGCCACTACGGAACTCTACGGGCCCCTACGGAACCCTGCAGAACCCTCCAGAACCTTACAGAATCCCACGGATTCCTAAAGACTCCTGCGGGCACTTACTCAACCCTAGAGGACCCTACGGAACACTACTGGCTCCTGCGGTACTCCACAGGCCTCTAGGGAACCTACGAAGCTCTACGGAACCCTATGGATCCTTACGGAACAGTACGGGCCCCTTCAGACCTCTGCGGGCGCTTATGGAAACCTACAGGACCCTACCGAAACTGTACGAGACTCTACAGGCCCCTAGGGAACACCACAGGCCCCTACGGAACCCTACACAACCCTCCGGAAACATATGGCACCCTACCAGCTCCTACCAACCCCTGCGGGCACTTACATAACTCTACAGGTCCCTACGGAAATCTACGGGACTCTACGGGCCCCTAGGGAACCCTTCAGATTTCGACGGAACCCTACCAGCCCCTCTGGAACCCTACAGAATACTCCAGGACCCGACAGCACTCTACAAGACCCTTAGCAACACAACAGAACCTCACTAAAACCCTATGGGCTCCTACAGAACACTGCAGGTGCCTACGGAACCCTACAGACCCCTACGGAACCCTACAGACACCTGCGGGCACTTATGGAACCCTGCAGGCCCCTACGGAACCCTACAGGTCCATACAGAACCCCACAGGGCCCTACGGAACTTTACCAGCCACTACGGAACTCTACGGGTCCCTACGGAACCCTGCAGAACCCTCCAGAACCTTACAGAATCCCACAGACTCCTACCAACCCCTGCGGGCACTTACACAACCCTACAGGTCCCTACGGAAATCTACGGGACTCTATGGGCCCCTAGGGAACCCTTCAGATTTCGATGGAACCCTATGAGGCCCTCTGGAACCCTACAGAATACTCCAGGACCCGACAGCACTCTACAAGACCCTTAGCAACACAACGGAACCTCACTAAAACCCTATGGGCTCCTACAGAACACTGCAGGTGCCTACGGAACCCTACAGACCCCTACGGAACCCTACAGACACCTGCGGGCACTTACGGAACCCTGCAGGCCCCTACGGAACCCTACAGGTCCATACAGAACCCCACAGGGCCCTACGGAACTTTACCAGCCACTACGGAACTCTACGGGCCCCTACGGAACCCTGCAGAACCCTCCGGAACCTTACAGAATCCCACAGACTCCTACAGACTTCTGCGGGCACTTACACAACCCTACAGGTCCCTACGGAAATCTACGGGACTCTATGGGCCCCTAGGGAACCCTACAGATTTCGACGGAACCCTACGAGCCCCTCTGGAACCCTACAGAATACTCCAGAACCCGACAGCACTCTACAAGACCCTTAGCAACACAACGGAACCTCACTAAAACCCTATGGGCTCCTACAGAACACTGCAGGTGCCTACGGAAACCTACAGACCCCTACAGAATACTACCAGCCACTACAGAAAAATATGGCCCCTACGGAACTCTACGGAACCTGGCAGAAACACTGTGCGCCCCTACAGGCCCTTGCGGGCACTTGCAGAACTCTGCAGGAACCCACGGAACTTTATGGAACCCTACCAGCCCCTACGGAAGCCTAAAGACCCTTGCAGGCAGTTACGGAACGGTACAGGGCCCTAGGGAACTTTACCAGCCACTACGGAACTCTACGGGCCCCTACGGAACCCTGCAGAACCCTCCAGAACCTTACAGAATCCCACGGATTCCTACAGACTCCTGCGGGCACTTACTCAACCCTAGAGGACCCTACGGAACACTACTGGCTCCTGCGGTACTCCACAGGCCTCTAGGGAACCTACGAAGCTCTACGGAACCCTATGGATCCTTACGGAACAGTACGGGCCCCTTCAGACCTCTGCGGGCGCTTATGGAAACCTACAGGACCCTACCGAAACTGTACGAGACTCTACAGGCCCCTAGGGAACACCACAGGCCCCTACGGAACCCTACACAACCCTCCGGAAACATATGGCACCCTACCAGCTCCTACCAACCCCTGCGGGCACTTACATAACTCTACAGGCCCCTACGGAAATCTACGGGACTCTACGGGCCCCTAGGGAACCCTTCAGATTTCGACGGAACCCTACCAGCCCCTCTGGAACCCTACAGAATACTCCAGGACCCGACAGCACTCTACAAGACCCTTAGCAACACAACGGAACCTCACTAAAACCCTATGGGCTCCTACAGAACACTGCAGGTGCCTACGGAACCCTACAGACCCCTACGGAACCCTACAGACACCTGCGGGCACTTATGGAACCCTGCAGGCCCCTACGGAACCCTACAGGTCCATACAGAACCCCACAGGGCCCTACGGAACTTTACCAGCCACTACGGAACTCTACGGGTCCCTACGGAACCCTGCAGAACCCTCCAGAACCTTACAGAATCCCACAGACTCCTACAGACTTCTGCGGGCACTTACACAACCCTACAGGTCCCTACGGAAATCTACGGGACTCTATGGGCCCCTAGGGAACCCTTCAGATTTCGATGGAACCCTATGAGGCCCTCTGGAACCCTACAGAATACTCCAGGACCCGACAGCACTCTACAAGACCCTTAGCAACACAACGGAACCTCACTAAAACCCTATGGGCTCCTACAGAACACTGCAGGTGCCTACGGCACCCTACAGACCCCTACGGAACCCTACAGACACCTGCGGGCACTTACGGAACCCTGCAGGCCCCTACGGAACCCTACAGGTCCATACAGAACCCCACAGGGCCCTACGGAACTTTACCAGCCACTACGGAACTCTACGGGCCCCTACGGAACCCTGCAGAACCCTCCGGAACCTTACAGAATCCCACAGACTCCTACAGACTTCTGCGGGCACTTACACAACCCTACAGGTCCCTACGGAAATCTACGGGACTCTATGGGCCCCTAGGGAACCCTACAGATTTCGACGGAACCCTACGAGCCCCTCTGGAACCCTACAGAATACTCCAGAACCCGACAGCACTCTACAAGACCCTTAGCAACACAACGGAACCTCACTAAAACCCTATGGGCTCCTACAGAACACTGCAGGTGCCTACGGAAACCTACAGACCCCTACAGAATACTACCAGCCACTACAGAAAAATATGGCCCCTACGGAACTCTACGGAACCTGGCAGAAACACTGTGCGCCCCTACAGGCCCTTGCGGGCACTTGCAGAACTCTGCAGGAACCCACGGAACTTTATGGAACCCTACCAGCCCCTACGGAAGCCTAAAGACCCTTGCAGGCAGTTACGGAACGGTACAGGGCCCTAGGGAACTTTACCAGCCACTACGGAACTCTACGGGCCCCTACGGAACCCTGCAGAACCCTCCAGAACCTTACAGAATCCCACGGATTCCTACAGACTCCTGCGGGCACTTACTCAACCCTAGAGGACCCTACGGAACACTACTGGCTCCTGCGGTACTCCACAGGCCTCTAGGGAACCTACGAAGCTCTACGGAACCCTATGGATCCTTACGGAACAGTACGGGCCCCTTCAGACCTCTGCAGGCGCTTATGGAAACCTACAGGACCCTACCGAAACTGTACGAGACTCTACAGGCCCCTAGGGAACACCACAGGCCCCTACGGAACCCTACACAACCCTCCGGAAACATATGGCACCCTACCAGCTCCTACCAACCCCTGCGGGCACTTACATAACTCTACAGGCCCCTACGGAAATCTACGGGCCTCTACAGGCCCCTAGGGAACCCTTCAGATTTCGACGGAACCCTACCAGCCCCTCTGGAACCCTACAGAATACTCCAGGACCCGACAGCACTCTACAAGACCCTTAGCAACACAACAGAACCTCACTAAAACCCTATGGGCTCCTACAGAACACTGCAGGTGCCTACGGAACCCTACAGACCCCTACGGAACCCTACAGACACCTGCGGGCACTTATGGAACCCTGCAGGCCCCTACGGAACCCTACAGGTCCATACAGAACCCCACAGGGCCCTACGGAACTTTACCAGCCACTACGGAACTCTACGGGTCCCTACGGAACCCTGCAGAACCCTCCAGAACCTTACAGAATCCCACAGACTCCTACCAACCCCTGCGGGCACTTACACAACCCTACAGGTCCCTACGGAAATCTACGGGACTCTATGGGCCCCTAGGGAACCCTTCAGATTTCGATGGAACCCTATGAGGCCCTCTGGAACCCTACAGAATACTCCAGGACCCGACAGCACTCTACAAGACCCTTAGCAACACAACGGAACCTCACTAAAACCCTATGGGCTCCTACAGAACACTGCAGGTGCCTACGGAACCCTACAGACCCCTACGGAACCCTACAGACACCTGCGGGCACTTACGGAACCCTGCAGGCCCCTACGGAACCCTACAGGTCCATACAGAACCCCACAGGGCCCTACGGAACTTTACCAGCCACTACGGAACTCTACGGGCCCCTACGGAACCCTGCAGAACCCTCCAGAACCTTACAGAATCCCACGGATTCCTAAAGACTCCTGCGGGCACTTACTCAACCCTAGAGGACCCTACGGAACACTACTGGCTCCTGCGGTACTCCACAGGCCTCTAGGGAACCTACGAAGCTCTACGGAACCCTATGGATCCTTACGGAACAGTACGGGCCCCTTCAGACCTCTGCGGGCGCTTATGGAAACCTACAGGACCCTACCGAAACTGTACGAGACTCTACAGGCCCCTAGGGAACACCACAGGCCCCTACGGAACCCTACACAACCCTCCGGAAACATATGGCACCCTACCAGCTCCTACCAACCCCTGCGGGCACTTACATAACTCTACAGGCCCCTACGGAAATCTACGGGACTCTACGGGCCCCTAGGGAACCCTTCAGATTTCGACGGAACCCTACCAGCCCCTCTGGAACCCTACAGAATACTCCAGGACCCGACAGCACTCTACAAGACCCTTAGCAACACAACGGAACCTCACTAAAACCCTATGGGCTCCTACAGAACACTGCAGGTGCCTACGGAACCCTACAGACCCCTACGGAACCCTACAGACACCTGCGGGCACTTATGGAACCCTGCAGGCCCCTACGGAACCCTACAGGTCCATACAGAACCCCACAGGGCCCTACGGAACTTTACCAGCCACTACGGAACTCTACGGGTCCCTACGGAACCCTGCAGAACCCTCCAGAACCTTACAGAATCCCACAGACTCCTACAGACTTCTGCGGGCACTTACACAACCCTACAGGTCCCTACGGAAATCTACGGGACTCTATGGGCCCCTAGGGAACCCTTCAGATTTCGATGGAACCCTATGAGGCCCTCTGGAACCCTACAGAATACTCCAGGACCCGACAGCACTCTACAAGACCCTTAGCAACACAACGGAACCTCACTAAAACCCTATGGGCTCCTACAGAACACTGCAGGTGCCTACGGCACCCTACAGACCCCTACGGAACCCTACAGACACCTGCGGGCACTTACGGAACCCTGCAGGCCCCTACGGAACCCTACAGGTCCATACAGAACCCCACAGGGCCCTACGGAACTTTACCAGCCACTACGGAACTCTACGGGCCCCTACGGAACCCTGCAGAACCCTCCGGAACCTTACAGAATCCCACAGACTCCTACAGACTTCTGCGGGCACTTACACAACCCTACAGGTCCCTACGGAAATCTACGGGACTCTATGGGCCCCTAGGGAACCCTACAGATTTCGACGGAACCCTACGAGCCCCTCTGGAACCCTACAGAATACTCCAGAACCCGACAGCACTCTACAAGACCCTTAGCAACACAACGGAACCTCACTAAAACCCTATGGGCTCCTACAGAACACTGCAGGTGCCTACGGAAACCTACAGACCCCTACAGAATACTACCAGCCACTACAGAAAAATATGGCCCCTACGGAACTCTACGGAACCTGGCAGAAACACTGTGCGCCCCTACAGGCCCTTGCGGGCACTTGCAGAACTCTGCAGGAACCCACGGAACTTTATGGAACCCTACCAGCCCCTACGGAAGCCTAAAGACCCTTGCAGGCAGTTACGGAACGGTACAGGGCCCTAGGGAACTTTACCAGCCACTACGGAACTCTACGGGCCCCTACGGAACCCTGCAGAACCCTCCAGAACCTTACAGAATCCCACGGATTCCTACAGACTCCTGCGGGCACTTACTCAACCCTAGAGGACCCTACGGAACACTACTGGCTCCTGCGGTACTCCACAGGCCTCTAGGGAACCTACGAAGCTCTACGGAACCCTATGGATCCTTACGGAACAGTACGGGCCCCTTCAGACCTCTGCGGGCGCTTATGGAAACCTACAGGACCCTACCGAAACTGTACGAGACTCTACAGGCCCCTAGGGAACACCACAGGCCCCTACGGAACCCTACACAACCCTCCGGAAACATATGGCACCCTACCAGCTCCTACCAACCCCTGCGGGCACTTACATAACTCTACAGGCCCCTACGGAAATCTACGGGCCTCTACAGGCCCCTAGGGAACCCTTCAGATTTCGACGGAACCCTACCAGCCCCTCTGGAACCCTACAGAATACTCCAGGACCCGACAGCACTCTACAAGACCCTTAGCAACACAACAGAACCTCACTAAAACCCTATGGGCTCCTACAGAACACTGCAGGTGCCTACGGAACCCTACAGACCCCTACGGAACCCTACAGACACCTGCGGGCACTTATGGAACCCTGCAGGCCCCTACGGAACCCTACAGGTCCATACAGAACCCCACAGGGCCCTACGGAACTTTACCAGCCACTACGGAACTCTACGGGTCCCTACGGAACCCTGCAGAACCCTCCAGAACCTTACAGAATCCCACAGACTCCTACCAACCCCTGCGGGCACTTACACAACCCTACAGGTCCCTACGGAAATCTACGGGACTCTATGGGCCCCTAGGGAACCCTTCAGATTTCGATGGAACCCTATGAGGCCCTCTGGAACCCTACAGAATACTCCAGGACCCGACAGCACTCTACAAGACCCTTAGCAACACAACGGAACCTCACTAAAACCCTATGGGCTCCTACAGAACACTGCAGGTGCCTACGGAACCCTACAGACCCCTACGGAACCCTACAGACACCTGCGGGCACTTACGGAACCCTGCAGGCCCCTACGGAACCCTACAGGTCCATACAGAACCCCACAGGGCCCTACGGAACTTTACCAGCCACTACGGAACTCTACGGGCCCCTACGGAACCCTGCAGAACCCTCCAGAACCTTACAGAATCCCACGGATTCCTAAAGACTCCTGCGGGCACTTACTCAACCCTAGAGGACCCTACGGAACACTACTGGCTCCTGCGGTACTCC
>NW_027414961.1:0-97355 GCF_964106895.1 Numenius arquata
CCCGTAGATTTCCGTAGGGACCTGTAGGGTTGTGTAAGTGCCCGCAGAAGTCGGTAGGAGTCTGTGGGATTCTGTAAGGTTCCGGAGGGTTCTGCAGGGTTCCGTAGGGACCCGTAGAGTTCCGTAGTGGCTGGTAACGTTCCGTAGGTCCCTGTGGGGTTCTGTATGGACCTGTAGGGTTCCGTAGGGGCCTGCAGGGTTCCGTAAGTGCCCGCAGGTGTCTGTAGGGTTCCGTAGGGGTCTGTAGGGTTCCGTAGGCACCTGCAGTGTTCTGTAGGAGCCCATAGGGTTTTAGTGAGGTTCCGTTGTGTTGCTAAGGGTCTTGTAGAGTGCTGTCGGGTCCTGGAGTATTCTGTAGGGTTCCAGAGGGGCTGGTAGGGTTCCGTCGAAATCTGAAGGGTTCCCTAGGGGCCCGTAGAGTCCCGTAGATTTCCGTAGGGGCCTGTAGGGTTGTGTAAGTGCCCGCAGGGGTTGGTAGGAGCTTGTAGGGTGCCATATGTTTCCGGAGGGTTGTGTAGGGTTCCGTAGGGGCCTGTGGTGTTCCCTAGGGGCCTGTAGAGTCTCGTAGAGTTCCGTAGGGTCCTGTAGGTTTCCATAAGCGCCCGCAGAGGTCTGAAGGGGCCCGTACTGTGCCGTAAGGATCCATAGGGTTCCGTAGAGCTTCGTAGGTTCCCTAGAGGCCTCTGGAGTACCGCAGGAGCCAGTAGTGTTCCGTAGGGTCCTCTAGGGTTGAGTAAGTGCCCGCAGGAGTCTGTAGGAATCCGTGGGATTCTGTAAGGTTCTGGAGGGTTCTGCAGGGTTCCGTAGGGGCCTGTAGAGTTCCGTAGTGGCTGGTAAAGTTCCGTAGGTCCCTGTGGGGTTCTGTATGGACCTGTAGGGTTCCGTAGGGGCCTGCAGGGTTCCGTAAGTGCCCGCAGGTGTCTGTAGGGTTCCGTAGGGGTCTGTAGGGTTCCGTAGGCACCTGCAGTGTTCTGTAGGAGCCCATAGGGTTTTAGTGAGGTTCCGTTGTGTTGCTAAGGGTCTTGTAGAGTGCTGTCGGGTCCTGGAGTATTCTGTAGGGTTCCAGAGGGCCTCGTAGGGTTCCATCGAAATCTATAGGGTTCCCTAGGGGCCCATAGAGTCCCGTAGATTTCCGTAGGGACCTGTAGGGTTGTGTAAGTGCCCGCAGAAGTCGGTAGGAGTCTGTGGGATTCTGTAAGGTTCCGGAGGGTTCTGCAGGGTTCCGTAGGGACCCGTAGAGTTCCGTAGTGGCTGGTAACGTTCCGTAGGTCCCTGTGGGGTTCTGTATGGACCTGTAGGGTTCCGTAGGGGCCTGCAGGGTTCCGTAAGTGCCCGCAGGTGTCTGTAGGGTTCCGTAGGGGTCTGTAGGGTTCCGTAGGCACCTGCAGTGTTCTGTAGGAGCCCATAGGGTTTTAGTGAGGTTCCGTTGTGTTGCTAAGGGTCTTGTAGAGTGCTGTCGGGTCCTGGAGTATTCTGTAGGGTTCCAGAGGGCCTCATAGGGTTCCATCGAAATCTATAGGGTTCCCTAGGGGCCCATAGAGTCCCGTAGATTTCCGTAGGGACCTGTAGGGTTGTGTAAGTGCCCGCAGAAGTCGGTAGGAGTCTGTGGGATTCTGTAAGGTTCCGGAGGGTTCTGCAGGGTTCCGTAGGGACCCGTAGAGTTCCGTAGTGGCTGGTAACGTTCCGTAGGTCCCTGTGGGGTTCTGTATGGACCTGTAGGGTTCCGTAGGGGCCTGCAGGGTTCCGTAAGTGCCCGCAGGTGTCTGTAGGGTTCCGTAGGGGTCTGTAGGGTTCCGTAGGCACCTGCAGTGTTCTGTAGGAGCCCATAAGGTTTTAGTGAGGTTCCGTTGTGTTGCTAAGGGTCTTGTAGAGTGCTGTCGGGTCCTGGAGTATTCTGTAGGGTTCCAGAGGGCCTCGTAGGGTTCCATCGAAATCTATAGGGTTCCCTAGGGGCCCATAGAGTCCCGTAGATTTCCGTAGGGACCTGTAGGGTTGTGTAAGTGCCCGCAGAAGTCGGTAGGAGTCTGTGGGATTCTGTAAGGTTCCGGAGGGTTCTGCAGGGTTCCGTAGGGACCCGTAGAGTTCCGTAGTGGCTGGTAAAGTTCCGTAGGGCCCTGTGGGGTTCTGTATGGACCTGTAGGGTTCCGTAGGGGCCTGCAGGGTTCCGTAAGTGCCCGCAGGTGTCTGTAGGGTTCCGTAGGGGTCTGTAGGGTTCCGTAGGCACCTGCAGTGTTCTGTAGGAGCCCATAGGGTTTTAGTGAGGTTCCGTTGTGTTGCTAAGGGTCTTGTAGAGTGCTGTCGGGTCCTGGAGTATTCTGTAGGGTTCCAGAGGGGCTGGTAGGGTTCCGTCGAAATCTGAAGGGTTCCCTAGGGGCCCGTAGAGTCCCGTAGATTTCCGTAGGGGCCTGTAGGGTTGTGTAAGTGCCCGCAGGGGTTGGTAGGAGCTTGTAGGGTGCCATATGTTTCCGGAGGGTTGTGTAGGGTTCCGTAGGGGCCTGTGGTGTTCCCTAGGGGCCTGTAGAGTCTCGTACAGTTCCGTAGGGTCCTGTAGGTTTCCATAAGCGCCCGCAGAGGTCTGAAGGGGCCCGTACTGTGCCGTAAGGATCCATAGGGTTCCGTAGAGCTTCGTAGGTTCCCTAGAGGCCTCTGGAGTACCGCAGGAGCCAGTAGTGTTCCGTAGGGTCCTCTAGGGTTGAGTAAGTGCCCGCAGGAGTCTGTAGGAATCCGTGGGATTCTGTAAGGTTCTGGAGGGTTCTGCAGGGTTCCGTAGGGGCCCGTAGAGTTCCGTAGTGGCTGGTAAAGTTCCGTAGGTCCCTGTGGGGTTCTGTATGGACCTGTAGGGTTCCGTAGGGGCCTGCAGGGTTCCGTAAGTGCCCGCAGGTGTCTGTAGGGTTCCGTAGGGGTCTGTAGGGTTCTGTAGGCACCTGCAGTGTTCTGTAGGAGCCCATAGGGTTTTAGTGAGGTTCCGTTGTGTTGCTAAGGGTCTTGTAGAGTGCTGTCGGGTCCTGGAGTATTCTGTAGGGTTCCAGAGGGCCTCGTAGGGTTCCATCGAAATCTATAGGGTTCCCTAGGGGCCCATAGAGTCCTGTAGATTTCCGTAGGGACCTGTAGGGTTGTGTAAGTGCCCGCAGAAGTCGGTAGGAGTCTGTGGGATTCTGTAAGGTTCCGGAGGGTTCTGCAGGGTTCCGTAGGGACCCGTAGAGTTCCGTAGTGGCTGGTAACGTTCCGTAGGTCCCTGTGGGGTTCTGTATGGACCTGTAGGGTTCCGTAGGGGCCTGCAGGGTTCCGTAAGTGCCCGCAGGTGTCTGTAGGGTTCCGTAGGGGTCTGTAGGGTTCTGTAGGCACCTGCAGTGTTCTGTAGGAGCCCATAGGGTTTTAGTGAGGTTCCGTTGTGTTGCTAAGGGTCTTGTAGAGTGCTGTCGGGTCCTGGAGTATTCTGTAGGGTTCCAGAGGGCCTCGTAGGGTTCCATCGAAATCTATAGGGTTCCCTAGGGGCCCATAGAGTCCCGTAGATTTCCGTAGGGACCTGTAGGGTTGTGTAAGTGCCCGCTGAAGTCGGTAGGAGTCTGTGGGATTCTGTAAGTTTCCGGAGGGTTCTGCAGGGTTCTGTAGGGACCCGTAGAGTTCCGTAGTGGCTGGTAACGTTCCGTAGGTCCCTGTGGGGTTCTGTATGGACCTGTAGGGTTCCGTAGGGGCCTGCAGGGTTCCGTAAGTGCCCGCAGGTGTCTGTAGGGTTCCGTAGGGGTCTGTAGGGTTCTGTAGGCACCTGCAGTGTTCTGTAGGAGCCCATAGGGTTTTAGTGAGGTTCCGTTGTGTTGCTAAGGGTCTTGTAGAGTGCTGTCGGGTCCTGGAGTATTCTGTAGGGTTCCAGAGGGCCTCGTAGGGTTCCGTCGAAATCTGAAGGGTTCCCTAGGGGCCCGTAGAGTCCCGTAGATTTCCGTAGGGGCCTGTAGGGTTGTGTAAGTGCCCGCAGGGGTTGGTAGGAGCTTGTAGGGTGCCATATGTTTCCGGAGGGTTGTGTAGGGTTCCGTAGGGGCCTGTGGTGTTCCCTAGGGGCCTGTAGAGTCTCGTAGAGTTCCGTAGGGTCCTGTAGGTTTCCATAAGCGCCCGCAGAGGTCTGAAGGGGCCCGTACTGTGCCGTAAGGATCCATAGGGTTCCGTAGAGCTTCGTAGGTTCCCTAGAGGCCTCTGGAGTACCGCAGGAGCCAGTAGTGTTCCGTAGGGTCCTCTAGGGTTGAGTAAGTGCCCGCAGGAGTCTGTAGGAATCCGTGGGATTCTGTAAGGTTCTGGAGGGTTCTGCAGGGTTCCGTAGGGGCCTGTAGAGTTCCGTAGTGGCTGGTAAAGTTCCGTAGGTCCCTGTGGGGTTCTGTATGGACCTGTAGGGTTCCGTAGGGGCCTGCAGGGTTCCGTAAGTGCCCGCAGGTGTCTGTAGGGTTCCGTAGGGGTCTGTAGGGTTCCGTAGGCACCTGCAGTGTTCTGTAGGAGCCCATAGGGTTTTAGTGAGGTTCCGTTGTGTTGCTAAGGGTCTTGTAGAGTGCTGTCGGGTCCTGGAGTATTCTGTAGGGTTCCAGAGGGCCTCGTAGGGTTCCATCGAAATCTATAGGGTTCCCTAGGGGCCCATAGAGTCCCGTAGATTTCCGTAGGGACCTGTAGGGTTGTGTAAGTGCCCGCAGAAGTCGGTAGGAGTCTGTGGGATTCTGTAAGGTTCCGGAGGGTTCTGCAGGGTTCCGTAAGGACCCGTAGAGTTCCGTAGTGGCTGGTAACGTTCCGTAGGTCCCTGTGGGGTTCTGTATGGACCTGTAGGGTTCCGTAGGGGCCTGCAGGGTTCCGTAAGTGCCCGCAGGTGTCTGTAGGGTTCCGTAGGGGTCTGTAGGGTTCCGTAGGCACCTGCAGTGTTCTGTAGGAGCCCATAGGGTTTTAGTGAGGTTCCGTTGTGTTGCTAAGGGTCTTGTAGAGTGCTGTCGGGTCCTGGAGTATTCTGTAGGGTTCCAGAGGGCCTCATAGGGTTCCATCGAAATCTATAGGGTTCCCTAGGGGCCCATAGAGTCCCGTAGATTTCCGTAGGGACCTGTAGGGTTGTGTAAGTGCCCGCAGAAGTCGGTAGGAGTCTGTGGGATTCTGTAAGGTTCCGGAGGGTTCTGCAGGGTTCCGTAGGGACCCGTAGAGTTCCGTAGTGGCTGGTAACGTTCCGTAGGTCCCTGTGGGGTTCTGTATGGACCTGTAGGGTTCCGTAGGGGCCTGCAGGGTTCCGTAAGTGCCCGCAGGTGTCTGTAGGGTTCCGTAGGGGTCTGTAGGGTTCCGTAGGCACCTGCAGTGTTCTGTAGGAGCCCATAGGGTTTTAGTGAGGTTCCGTTGTGTTGCTAAGGGTCTTGTAGAGTGCTGTCGGGTCCTGGAGTATTCTGTAGGGTTCCAGAGGGGCTGGTAGGGTTCCGTCGAAATCTGAAGGGTTCCCTAGGGGCCCGTAGAGTCCCGTAGATTTCCGTAGGGGCCTGTAGGGTTGTGTAAGTGCCCGCAGGGGTTGGTAGGAGCTTGTAGGGTGCCATATGTTTCCGGAGGGTTGTGTAGGGTTCCGTAGGGGCCTGTGGTGTTCCCTAGGGGCCTGTAGAGTCTCGTAGAGTTCCGTAGGGTCCTGTAGGTTTCCATAAGCGCCCGCAGAGGTCTGAAGGGGCCCGTACTGTGCCGTAAGGATCCATAGGGTTCCGTAGAGCTTCGTAGGTTCCCTAGAGGCCTCTGGAGTACCGCAGGAGCCAGTAGTGTTCCGTAGGGTCCTCTAGGGTTGAGTAAGTGCCCGCAGGAGTCTGTAGGAATCCGTGGGATTCTGTAAGGTTCTGGAGGGTTCTGCAGGGTTCCGTAGGGGCCTGTAGAGTTCCGTAGTGGCTGGTAAAGTTCCGTAGGTCCCTGTGGGGTTCTGTATGGACCTGTAGGGTTCCGTAGGGGCCTGCAGGGTTCCGTAAGTGCCCGCAGGTGTCTGTAGGGTTCCGTAGGGGTCTGTAGGGTTCCGTAGGCACCTGCAGTGTTCTGTAGGAGCCCATAGGGTTTTAGTGAGGTTCCGTTGTGTTGCTAAGGGTCTTGTAGAGTGCTGTCGGGTCCTGGAGTATTCTGTAGGGTTCCAGAGGGCCTCGTAGGGTTCCATCGAAATCTATAGGGTTCCCTAGGGGCCCATAGAGTCCCGTAGATTTCCGTAGGGACCTGTAGGGTTGTGTAAGTGCCCGCAGAAGTCGGTAGGAGTCTGTGGGATTCTGTAAGGTTCCGGAGGGTTCTGCAGGGTTCCGTAGGGACCCGTAGAGTTCCGTAGTGGCTGGTAACGTTCCGTAGGTCCCTGTGGGGTTCTGTATGGACCTGTAGGGTTCCGTAGGGGCCTGCAGGGTTCCGTAAGTGCCCGCAGGTGTCTGTAGGGTTCCGTAGGGGTCTGTAGGGTTCCGTAGGCACCTGCAGTGTTCTGTAGGAGCCCATAGGGTTTTAGTGAGGTTCCGTTGTGTTGCTAAGGGTCTTGTAGAGTGCTGTCGGGTCCTGGAGTATTCTGTAGGGTTCCAGAGGGCCTCATAGGGTTCCATCGAAATCTATAGGGTTCCCTAGGGGCCCATAGAGTCCCGTAGATTTCCGTAGGGACCTGTAGGGTTGTGTAAGTGCCCGCAGAAGTCGGTAGGAGTCTGTGGGATTCTGTAAGGTTCCGGAGGGTTCTGCAGGGTTCCGTAGGGACCCGTAGAGTTCCGTAGTGGCTGGTAACGTTCCGTAGGTCCCTGTGGGGTTCTGTATGGACCTGTAGGGTTCCGTAGGGGCCTGCAGGGTTCCGTAAGTGCCCGCAGGTGTCTGTAGGGTTCCGTAGGGGTCTGTAGGGTTCCGTAGGCACCTGCAGTGTTCTGTAGGAGCCCATAAGGTTTTAGTGAGGTTCCGTTGTGTTGCTAAGGGTCTTGTAGAGTGCTGTCGGGTCCTGGAGTATTCTGTAGGGTTCCAGAGGGCCTCGTAGGGTTCCATCGAAATCTATAGGGTTCCCTAGGGGCCCATAGAGTCCCGTAGATTTCCGTAGGGACCTGTAGGGTTGTGTAAGTGCCCGCAGAAGTCGGTAGGAGTCTGTGGGATTCTGTAAGGTTCCGGAGGGTTCTGCAGGGTTCCGTAGGGACCCGTAGAGTTCCGTAGTGGCTGGTAAAGTTCCGTAGGGCCCTGTGGGGTTCTGTATGGACCTGTAGGGTTCCGTAGGGGCCTGCAGGGTTCCGTAAGTGCCCGCAGGTGTCTGTAGGGTTCCGTAGGGGTCTGTAGGGTTCCGTAGGCACCTGCAGTGTTCTGTAGGAGCCCATAGGGTTTTAGTGAGGTTCCGTTGTGTTGCTAAGGGTCTTGTAGAGTGCTGTCGGGTCCTGGAGTATTCTGTAGGGTTCCAGAGGGGCTGGTAGGGTTCCGTCGAAATCTGAAGGGTTCCCTAGGGGCCCGTAGAGTCCCGTAGATTTCCGTAGGGGCCTGTAGGGTTGTGTAAGTGCCCGCAGGGGTTGGTAGGAGCTTGTAGGGTGCCATATGTTTCCGGAGGGTTGTGTAGGGTTCCGTAGGGGCCTGTGGTGTTCCCTAGGGGCCTGTAGAGTCTCGTACAGTTCCGTAGGGTCCTGTAGGTTTCCATAAGCGCCCGCAGAGGTCTGAAGGGGCCCGTACTGTGCCGTAAGGATCCATAGGGTTCCGTAGAGCTTCGTAGGTTCCCTAGAGGCCTCTGGAGTACCGCAGGAGCCAGTAGTGTTCCGTAGGGTCCTCTAGGGTTGAGTAAGTGCCCGCAGGAGTCTGTAGGAATCCGTGGGATTCTGTAAGGTTCTGGAGGGTTCTGCAGGGTTCCGTAGGGGCCCGTAGAGTTCCGTAGTGGCTGGTAAAGTTCCGTAGGTCCCTGTGGGGTTCTGTATGGACCTGTAGGGTTCCGTAGGGGCCTGCAGGGTTCCGTAAGTGCCCGCAGGTGTCTGTAGGGTTCCGTAGGGGTCTGTAGGGTTCTGTAGGCACCTGCAGTGTTCTGTAGGAGCCCATAGGGTTTTAGTGAGGTTCCGTTGTGTTGCTAAGGGTCTTGTAGAGTGCTGTCGGGTCCTGGAGTATTCTGTAGGGTTCCAGAGGGCCTCGTAGGGTTCCATCGAAATCTATAGGGTTCCCTAGGGGCCCATAGAGTCCTGTAGATTTCCGTAGGGACCTGTAGGGTTGTGTAAGTGCCCGCAGAAGTCGGTAGGAGTCTGTGGGATTCTGTAAGGTTCCGGAGGGTTCTGCAGGGTTCCGTAGGGACCCGTAGAGTTCCGTAGTGGCTGGTAACGTTCCGTAGGTCCCTGTGGGGTTCTGTATGGACCTGTAGGGTTCCGTAGGGGCCTGCAGGGTTCCGTAAGTGCCCGCAGGTGTCTGTAGGGTTCCGTAGGGGTCTGTAGGGTTCTGTAGGCACCTGCAGTGTTCTGTAGGAGCCCATAGGGTTTTAGTGAGGTTCCGTTGTGTTGCTAAGGGTCTTGTAGAGTGCTGTCGGGTCCTGGAGTATTCTGTAGGGTTCCAGAGGGCCTCGTAGGGTTCCATCGAAATCTATAGGGTTCCCTAGGGGCCCATAGAGTCCCGTAGATTTCCGTAGGGACCTGTAGGGTTGTGTAAGTGCCCGCTGAAGTCGGTAGGAGTCTGTGGGATTCTGTAAGTTTCCGGAGGGTTCTGCAGGGTTCTGTAGGGACCCGTAGAGTTCCGTAGTGGCTGGTAACGTTCCGTAGGTCCCTGTGGGGTTCTGTATGGACCTGTAGGGTTCCGTAGGGGCCTGCAGGGTTCCGTAAGTGCCCGCAGGTGTCTGTAGGGTTCCGTAGGGGTCTGTAGGGTTCTGTAGGCACCTGCAGTGTTCTGTAGGAGCCCATAGGGTTTTAGTGAGGTTCCGTTGTGTTGCTAAGGGTCTTGTAGAGTGCTGTCGGGTCCTGGAGTATTCTGTAGGGTTCCAGAGGGCCTCGTAGGGTTCCGTCGAAATCTGAAGGGTTCCCTAGGGGCCCGTAGAGTCCCGTAGATTTCCGTAGGGGCCTGTAGGGTTGTGTAAGTGCCCGCAGGGGTTGGTAGGAGCTTGTAGGGTGCCATATGTTTCCGGAGGGTTGTGTAGGGTTCCGTAGGGGCCTGTGGTGTTCCCTAGGGGCCTGTAGAGTCTCGTAGAGTTCCGTAGGGTCCTGTAGGTTTCCATAAGCGCCCGCAGAGGTCTGAAGGGGCCCGTACTGTGCCGTAAGGATCCATAGGGTTCCGTAGAGCTTCGTAGGTTCCCTAGAGGCCTCTGGAGTACCGCAGGAGCCAGTAGTGTTCCGTAGGGTCCTCTAGGGTTGAGTAAGTGCCCGCAGGAGTCTGTAGGAATCCGTGGGATTCTGTAAGGTTCTGGAGGGTTCTGCAGGGTTCCGTAGGGGCCTGTAGAGTTCCGTAGTGGCTGGTAAAGTTCCGTAGGTCCCTGTGGGGTTCTGTATGGACCTGTAGGGTTCCATAGGGGCCTGCAGGGTTCCGTAAGTGCCCGCAGGTGTCTGTAGGGTTCCGTAGGGGTCTGTAGGGTTCCGTAGGCACCTGCAGTGTTCTGTAGGAGCCCATAGGGTTTTAGTGAGGTTCCGTTGTGTTGCTAAGGGTCTTGTAGAGTGCTGTCGGGTCCTGGAGTATTCTGTAGGGTTCCAGAGGGCCTCGTAGGGTTCCATCGAAATCTATAGGGTTCCCTAGGGGCCCATAGAGTCCCGTAGATTTCCGTAGGGACCTGTAGGGTTGTGTAAGTGCCCGCAGAAGTCGGTAGGAGTCTGTGGGATTCTGTAAGGTTCCGGAGGGTTCTGCAGGGTTCCGTAAGGACCCGTAGAGTTCCGTAGTGGCTGGTAACGTTCCGTAGGTCCCTGTGGGGTTCTGTATGGACCTGTAGGGTTCCGTAGGGGCCTGCAGGGTTCCGTAAGTGCCCGCAGGTGTCTGTAGGGTTCCGTAGGGGTCTGTAGGGTTCCGTAGGCACCTGCAGTGTTCTGTAGGAGCCCATAGGGTTTTAGTGAGGTTCCGTTGTGTTGCTAAGGGTCTTGTAGAGTGCTGTCGGGTCCTGGAGTATTCTGTAGGGTTCCAGAGGGCCTCGTAGGGTTCCATCGAAATCTATAGGGTTCCCTAGGGGCCCATAGAGTCCCGTAGATTTCCGTAGGGACCTGTAGGGTTGTGTAAGTGCCCGCAGGGGTTGGTAGGAGCTTGTAGGGTGCCATATGTTTCCGGAGGGTTGTGTAGGGTTCCGTAGGGGCCTGTGGTGTTCCCTAGGGGCCTGTAGAGTCTCGTAGAGTTCCGTAGGGTCCTGTAGGTTTCCATAAGCGCCCGCAGAGGTCTGAAGGGGCCCGTACTGTGCCGTAAGGATCCATAGGGTTCCGTAGAGCTTCGTAGGTTCCCTAGAGGCCTCTGGAGTACCACAGGAGCCAGTAGTGTTCCGTAGGGTCCTCTAGGGTTGAGTAAGTGCCCGCAGGAGTCTGTAGGAATCCGTGGGATTCTGTAAGGTTCTGGAGGGTTCTGCAGGGTTCCGTAGGGACCCGTAGAGTTCCGTAGTGCCTGGTAACGTTCCGTAGGTCCCTGTGGGGTTCTGTATGGACCTGTAGGGTTCCGTAGGGGCCTGCAGGGTTCCGTAAGTGCCCGCAGGTGTCTGTAGGGTTCCGTAGAGGTCTGTAGGGTTCCGTAGGCACCTGCAGTGTTCTGTAGGAGCCCATAGGGTTTTAGTGAGGTTCCGTTGTGTTGCTAAGGGTCTTGTAGAGTGCTGTCGGGTCCTGGAGTATTCTGTAGGGTTCCAGAGGGCCTCGTAGGGTTCCATCGAAATCTATAGGTTTCCCTAGGGGCCCATAGAGTCCCGTAGATTTCCGTAGGGACCTGTAGGGTTGTGTAAGTGCCCGCAGAAGTCGGTAGGAGTCTGTGGGATTCTGTAAGGTTCCGGAGGGTTCTGCAGGGTTCCGTAGGGACCCGTAGAGTTCCGTAGTGGCTGGTAACGTTCCGTAGGGCCCTGTGGGGTTCTGTATGGACCTGTAGGGTTCCGTAGGGGCCTGCAGGGTTCCGTAAGTGCCCGCAGGTGTCTGTAGGGTTCCGTAGGGGTCTGTAGGGTTCCGTAGGCACCTGCAGTGTTCTGTAGGAGCCCATAGGGTTTTAGTGAGGTTCCGTTGTGTTGCTAAGGGTCTTGTAGAGTGCTGTCGGGTCCTGGAGTATTCTGTAGGGTTCCAGAGGGCCTCGTAGGGTTCCATCGAAATCTATAGGGTTCCCTAGGGGCCCATAGAGTCCCGTAGATTTCCGTAGGGACCTGTAGGGTTGTGTAAGTGCCCGCAGAAGTCGGTAGGAGTCTGTGGGATTCTGTAAGGTTCCGGAGGGTTCTGCAGGGTTCCGTAGGGACCCGTAGAGTTCCGTAGTGGCTGGTAACGTTCCGTAGGGCCCTGTGGGGTTCTGTATGGACCTGTAGGGTTCCGTAGGGGCCTGCAGGGTTCCGTAAGTGCTCGCAGGTGTCTGTAGGGTTCCGTAGGGGTCTGTAGGGTTCTGTAGGCACCTGCAGTGTTCTGTAGGAGCCCATAGGGTTTTAGTGAGGTTCCGTTGTGTTGCTAAGGGTCTTGTAGAGTGCTGTCGGGTCCTGGAGTATTCTGTAGGGTTCCAGAGGGCCTCGTAGGGTTCCATCGAAATCTATAGGGTTCCCTAGGGGCCCATAGAGTCCCGTAGATTTCCGTAGGGACCTGTAGGGTTGTGTAAGTGCCCGCAGAAGTCGGTAGGAGTCTGTGGGATACTGTAAGGTTCCGGAGGGTTCTGCAGGGTTCCGTAGGGACCCGTAGAGTTCCGTAGTGGCTGGTAACGTTCCGTAGGTCCCTGTGGGGTTCTGTATGGACCTGTAGGGTTCCGTAGGGGCCTGCAGGGTTCCGTAAGTGCCCGCAGGTGTCTGTAGGGTTCCGTAGGGGTCTGTAGGGCTCCGTAGGCACCTGCAGTGTTCTGTAGGAGCCCATAGGGTTTTAGTGAGGTTCCGTTGTGTTGCTAAGGGTCTTGTAGAGTGCTGTCGGGTCCTGGAGTATTCTGTAGGGTTCCAGAGGGCCTCGTAGGGTTCCGTCGAAATCTGAAGGGTTCCCTAGGGGCCCGTAGAGTCCCGTAGATTTCCGTAGGGGCCTGTAGGGTTGTGTAAGTGCCCGCAGGGGTTGGTAGGAGCTTGTAGGGTGCCATATGTTTCCGGAGGGTTGTGTAGGGTTCCGTAGGGGCCTGTGGTGTTCCCTAGGGGCCTGTAGAGTCTCGTAGAGTTCCGTAGGGTCCTGTAGGTTTCCATAAGCGCCCGCAGAGGTCTGAAGGGGCCCGTACTGTGCCGTAAGGATCCATAGGGTTCCGTAGAGCTTCGTAGGTTCCCTAGAGGCCTCTGGAGTACCGCAGGAGCCAGTAGTGTTCCGTAGGGTCCTCTAGGGTTGAGTAAGTGCCCGCAGGAGTCTGTAGGAATCCGTGGGATTCTGTAAGGTTCTGGAGGGTTCTGCAGGGTTCCGTAGGGGCCTGTAGAGTTCCGTAGTGGCTGGTAAAGTTCCGTAGGTCCCTGTGGGGTTCTGTATGGACCTGTAGGGTTCCGTAGGGGCCTGCAGGGTTCCGTAAGTGCCCGCAGGTGTCTGTAGGGTTCCGTAGGGGTCTGTAGGGTTCCGTAGGCACCTGCAGTGTTCTGTAGGAGCCCATAGGGTTTTAGTGAGGTTCCGTTGTGTTGCTAAGGGTCTTGTAGAGTGCTGTCGGGTCCTGGAGTATTCTGTAGGGTTCCAGAGGGCCTCGTAGGGTTCCATCGAAATCTATAGGGTTCCCTAGGGGCCCATAGAGTCCCGTAGATTTCCGTAGGGACCTGTAGGGTTGTGTAAGTGCCCGCAGAAGTCGGTAGGAGTCTGTGGGATTCTGTAAGGTTCCGGAGGGTTCTGCAGGGTTCCGTAAGGACCCGTAGAGTTCCGTAGTGGCTGGTAACGTTCCGTAGGTCCCTGTGGGGTTCTGTATGGACCTGTAGGGTTCCGTAGGGGCCTGCAGGGTTCCGTAAGTGCCCGCAGGTGTCTGTAGGGTTCCGTAGGGGTCTGTAGGGTTCCGTAGGCACCTGCAGTGTTCTGTAGGAGCCCATAGGGTTTTAGTGAGGTTCCGTTGTGTTGCTAAGGGTCTTGTAGAGTGCTGTCGGGTCCTGGAGTATTCTGTAGGGTTCCAGAGGGCCTCGTAGGGTTCCATCGAAATCTATAGGGTTCCCTAGGGGCCCATAGAGTCCCGTAGATTTCCGTAGGGACCTGTAGGGTTGTGTAAGTGCCCGCAGGGGTTGGTAGGAGCTTGTAGGGTGCCATATGTTTCCGGAGGGTTGTGTAGGGTTCCGTAGGGGCCTGTGGTGTTCCCTAGGGGCCTGTAGAGTCTCGTAGAGTTCCGTAGGGTCCTGTAGGTTTCCATAAGCGCCCGCAGAGGTCTGAAGGGGCCCGTACTGTGCCGTAAGGATCCATAGGGTTCCGTAGAGCTTCGTAGGTTCCCTAGAGGCCTCTGGAGTACCACAGGAGCCAGTAGTGTTCCGTAGGGTCCTCTAGGGTTGAGTAAGTGCCCGCAGGAGTCTGTAGGAATCCGTGGGATTCTGTAAGGTTCTGGAGGGTTCTGCAGGGTTCCGTAGGGACCCGTAGAGTTCCGTAGTGCCTGGTAACGTTCCGTAGGTCCCTGTGGGGTTCTGTATGGACCTGTAGGGTTCCGTAGGGGCCTGCAGGGTTCCGTAAGTGCCCGCAGGTGTCTGTAGGGTTCCGTAGGGGTCTGTAGGGTTCCGTAGGCACCTGCAGTGTTCTGTAGGAGACCATAGGATTTTAGTGAGGTTCCGTTGTGTTGCTAAGGGTCTTGTAGAGTGCTGTCGGGTCCTGGAGTATTCTGTAGGGTTCCAGAGGGCCTCGTAGGGTTCCATCGAAATCTATAGGGTTCCCTAGGGGCCCATAGAGTCCCGTAGATTTCCGTAGGGACCTGTAGGGTTGTGTAAGTGCCCGCAGAAGTCTGTAGGAGTCTGTGGGATTCTGTAAGGTTCCGGAGGGTTCTGCAGGGTTCCGTAGGGACCCGTAGAGTTCCGTAGTGGCTGGTAACGTTCCGTAGGTCCCTGTGGGGTTCTGTATGGACCTGTAGGGTTCCGTAGGGGCCTGCAGGGTTCCGTAAGTGCCCGCAGGTGTCTGTAGGGTTCCGTAGGGGTCTGTAGGGTTCCGTAGGCACCTGCAGTGTTCTGTAGGAGCCCATAGGGTTTTAGTGAGGTTCCGTTGTGTTGCTAAGGGTCTTGTAGAGTGCTGTCGGGTCCTGGAGCATTCTGTAGGGTTCCAGAGGGCCTCGTAGGGTTCCATCGAAATCTGAAGGGTTCCCTAGGGGCCCATAGAGTCCCGTAGATTTCCGTAGGGACCTGTAGGGTTGTGTAAGTGCCCGCAGAAGTCGGTAGGAGTCTGTGGGATTCTGTAAGGTTCCGGAGGGTTCTGCAGGGTTCCGTAGGGACCCGTAGAGTTCCGTAGTGGCTGGTAACGTTCCGTAGGTCCCTGTGGGGTTCTGTATGGACCTGTAGGGTTCCGTAGGGGCCTGCAGGGTTCCGTAAGTGCCCGCCGGTGTCTGTAGGGTTCCGTAGAGGTCTGTAGGGTTCCGTAGGCACCTGCAGTGTTCTGTAGGAGCCCATAGGGTTTTAGTGAGGTTCCGTTGTGTTGCTAAGGGTCTTGTAGAGTGCTGTCGGGTCCTGGAGTATTCTGTAGGGTTCCAGAGGGCCTCGTAGGGTTCCATCGAAATCTATAGGTTTCCCTAGGGGCCCATAGAGTCCCGTAGATTTCCGTAGGGACCTGTAGGGTTGTGTAAGTGCCCGCAGGGGTTGGTAGGAGCTTGTAGGGTGCCATATGTTTCCGGAGGGTTGTGTAGGGTTCCGTAGGGGCCTGTGGTGTTCCCTAGGGGCCTGTAGAGTCTCGTAGAGTTCCGTAGGGTCCTGTAGGTTTCCATAAGCGCCCGCAGAGGTCTGAAGGGGCCCGTACTGTGCCGTAAGGATCCATAGGGTTCCGTAGAGCTTCGTAGGTTCCCTAGAGGCCTCTGGAGTACCGCAGGAGCCAGTAGTGTTCCGTAGGGTCCTCTAGGGTTGAGTAAGTGCCCGCAGGAGTCTGTAGGAATCCGTGGGATTCTGTAAGGTTCTGGAGGGTTCTGCAGGGTTCCGTAGGGGCCTGTAGAGTTCCGTAGTGGCTGGTAAAGTTCCGTAGGTCCCTGTGGGGTTCTGTATGGACCTGTAGGGTTCCGTAGGGGCCTGCAGGGTTCCGTAAGTGCCCGCAGGTGTCTGTAGGGTTCCGTAGGGGTCTGTAGGGCTCCGTAGGCACCTGCAGTGTTCTGTAGGAGCCCATAGGGTTTTAGTGAGGTTCCGTTGTGTTGCTAAGGGTCTTGTAGAGTGCTGTCGGGTCCTGGAGTATTCTGTAGGGTTCCAGAGGGCCTCGTAGGGTTCCATCGAAATCTATAGGGTTCCCTAGGGGCCCATAGAGTCCCGTAAATTTCCGTAGGGACCTGTAGGGTTGTGTAAGTGCCCGCAGAAGTCGGTAGGAGTCTGTGGGATTCTGTAAGGTTCCGGAGGGTTCTGCAGGGTTCCGTAGGGACCCGTAGAGTTCCGTAGTGGCTGGTAACGTTCCGTAGGTCCCTGTGGGGTTCTGTATGGACCTGTAGGGTTCCGTAGGGGCCTGCAGGGTTCCGTAAGTGCCCGCAGGTGTCTGTAGGGTTCCGTAGAGGTCTGTAGGGTTCCGTAGGCACCTGCAGTGTTCTGTAGGAGCCCATAGGGTTTTAGTGAGGTTCCGTTGTGTTGCTAAGGGTCTTGTAGAGTGCTGTCGGGTCCTGGAGTATTCTGTAGGGTTCCAGAGGGGCTGGTAGGGTTCCGTCGAAATCTGAAGTGTTCCCTAGGGGCCCGTAGAGTCCCGTAGATTTCCGTAGGGGCCTGTAGGGTTGTGTAAGTGCCCGCAGGGGTTGGTAGGAGCTTGTAGGGTGCCATATGTTTCCGGAGGGTTGTGTAGGGTTCCGTAGGGGCCTGTGGTGTTCCCTAGGGGCCTGTAGAGTCTCGTAGAGTTCCGTAGGGTCCTGTAGGTTTCCATAAGCGCCCGCAGAGGTCTGAAGGGGCCCGTACTGTGCCGTAAGGATCCATAGGGTTCCGTAGAGCTTCGTAGGTTCCCTAGAGGCCTCTGGAGTACCGCAGGAGCCAGTAGTGTTCCGTAGGGTCCTCTAGGGTTGAGTAAGTGCCCGCAGGAGTCTGTAGGAATCCGTGGGATTCTGTAAGGTTCTGGAGGGTTCTGCAGGGTTCCGTAGGGGCCTGTAGAGTTCCGTAGTGGCTGGTAAAGTTCCGTAGGTCCCTGTGGGGTTATGTATGGACCTGTAGGGTTCCGTAGGGGCCTGCAGGGTTCCGTAAGTGCCCGCAGGTGTCTGTAGGGTTCCGTAGGGGTCTGTAGGGTTCCGTAGGCACCTGCAGTGTTCTGTAGGAGCCCATAGGGTTTTAGTGAGGTTCCGTTGTGTTGCTAAGGGTCTTGTAGAGTGCTGTCGGGTCCTGGAGTATTCTGTAGGGTTCCAGAGGGCCTCGTAGGGTTCCATCGAAATCTATAGGGTTCCCTAGGGGCCCATAGAGTCCCGTAGATTTCCGTAGGGACCTGTAGGGTTGTGTAAGTGCCCGCAGAAGTCGGTAGGAGTCTGTGGGATTCTGTAAGGTTCCGGAGGGTTCTGCAGGGTTCCGTAAGGACCCGTAGAGTTCCGTAGTGGCTGGTAACGTTCCGTAGGTCCCTGTGGGGTTCTGTATGGACCTGTAGGGTTCCGTAGGGGCCTGCAGGGTTCCGTAAGTGCCCGCAGGTGTCTGTAGGGTTCCGTAGGGGTCTGTAGGGTTCCGTAGGCACCTGCAGTGTTCTGTAGGAGCCCATAGGGTTTTAGTGAGGTTCCGTTGTGTTGCTAAGGGTCTTGTAGAGTGCTGTCGGGTCCTGGAGTATTCTGTAGGGTTCCAGAGGGCCTCGTAGGGTTCCATCGAAATCTATAGGGTTCCCTAGGGGCCCATAGAGTCCCGTAGATTTCCGTAGGGACCTGTAGGGTTGTGTAAGTGCCCGCAGGGGTTGGTAGGAGCTTGTAGGGTGCCATATGTTTCCGGAGGGTTGTGTAGGGTTCCGTAGGGGCCTGTGGTGTTCCCTAGGGGCCTGTAGAGTCTCGTAGAGTTCCGTAGGGTCCTGTAGGTTTCCATAAGCGCCTGCAGAGGTCTGAAGGGGCCCGTACTGTGCCGTAAGGATCCATAGGGTTCCGTAGAGCTTCGTAGGTTCCCTAGAGGCCTCTGGAGTACCGCAGGAGCCAGTAGTGTTCCGTAGGGTCCTCTAGGGTTGAGTAAGTGCCCGCAGGAGTCTGTAGGAATCCGTGGGATTCTGTAAGGTTCTGGAGGGTTCTGCAGGGTTCCGTAGGGACCTGTAGAGTTCCGTAGTGGCTGGTAACGTTCCGTAGGTCCCTGTGGGGTTCTGTATGGACCTGTAGGGTTCCGTAGGGGCCTGCAGGGTTCCGTAAGTGCCCGCAGGTGTCTGTAGGGTTCCGTAGGGGTCTGTAGGGTTCCGTAGGCACCTGCAGTGTTCTGTAGGAGCCCATAGGGTTTTAGTGAGGTTCCGTTGTGTTGCTAAGGGTCTTGTAGAGTGCTGTCGGGTCCTGGAGTATTCTGTAGGGTTCCAGAGGGCCTCGTAGGGTTCCATCGAAATCTATAGGGTTCCCTAGGGGCCCATAGAGTCCCGTAGATTTCCGTAGGGACCTGTAGGGTTGTGTAAGTGCCCGCAGGGGTTGGTAGGAGCTTGTAGGGTGCCATATGTTTCCGGAGGGTTGTGTAGGGTTCCGTAGGGGCCTGTGGTGTTCCCTAGGGGCCTGTAGAGTCTCGTAGAGTTCCGTAGGGTCCTGTAGGTTTCCATAAGCGCCTGCAGAGGTCTGAAGGGGCCCGTACTGTGCCGTAAGGATCCATAGGGTTCCGTAGAGCTTCGTAGGTTCCCTAGAGGCCTCTGGAGTACCGCAGGAGCCAGTAGTGTTCCGTAGGGTCCTCTAGGGTTGAGTAAGTGCCCGCAGGAGTCTGTAGGAATCCGTGGGATTCTGTAAGGTTCTGGAGGGTTCTGCAGGGTTCCGTAGGGACCTGTAGAGTTCCGTAGTGGCTGGTAACGTTCCGTAGGTCCCTGTGGGGTTCTGTATGGACCTGTAGGGTTCCGTAGGGGCCTGCAGGGTTCCGTAAGTGCCCGCAGGTGTCTGTAGGGTTCCGTAGGGGTCTGTAGGGTTCCGTAGGCACCTGCAGTGTTCTGTAGGAGCCCATAGGGTTTTAGTGAGGTTCCGTTGTGTTGCTAAGGGTCTTGTAGAGTGCTGTCGGGTCCTGGAGTATTCTGTAGGGTTCCAGAGGGCCTCGTAGGGTTCCATCGAAATCTATAGGGTTCCCTAGGGGCCCATAGAGTCCCGTAGATTTCCGTAGGGACCTGTAGGGTTGTGTAAGTGCCCGCAGAAGTCGGTAGGAGTCTGTGGGATTCTGTAAGGTTCCGGAGGGTTCTGCAGGGTTCCGTAGGGACCCGTAGAGTTCCGTAGTGGCTGGTAACGTTCCGTAGGTCCCTGTGGGGTTCTGTATGGACCTGTAGGGTTCCGTAGGGGCCTGCAGGGTTCCGTAAGTGCCCGCAGGTGTCTGTAGGGTTCCGTAGGGGTCTGTAGGGTTCCGTAGGCACCTGCAGTGTTCTGTAGGAGCCCATAGGGTTTTAGTGAGGTTCCGTTGTGTTGCTAAGGGTCTTGTAGAGTGCTGTCGGGTCCTGGAGCATTCTGTAGGGTTCCAGAGGGCCTCGTAGGGTTCCATCGAAATCTGAAGGGTTCCCTAGGGGCCCATAGAGTCCCGTAGATTTCCGTAGGGACCTGTAGGGTTGTGTAAGTGCCCACAGAAGTCGGTAGGAGTCTGTGGGATTCTGTAAGGTTCCGGAGGGTTCTGCAGGGTTCCGTAGGGACCCGTAGAGTTCCGTAGTGGCTGGTAACGTTCCGTAGGTCCCTGTGGGGTTCTGTATGGACCTGTAGGGTTCCGTAGGGGCCTGCAGGGTTCCGTAAGTGCCCGCCGGTGTCTGTAGGGTTCCGTAGAGGTCTGTAGGGTTCCGTAGGCACCTGCAGTGTTCTGTAGGAGCCCATAGGGTTTTAGTGAGGTTCCGTTGTGTTGCTAAGGGTCTTGTAGAGTGCTGTCGGGTCCTGGAGTATTCTGTAGGGTTCCAGAGGGCCTCGTAGGGTTCCATCGAAATCTATAGGTTTCCCTAGGGGCCCATAGAGTCCCGTAGATTTCCGTAGGGACCTGTAGGGTTGTGTAAGTGCCCGCAGGGGTTGGTAGGAGCTTGTAGGGTGCCATATGTTTCCGGAGGGTTGTGTAGGGTTCCGTAGGGGCCTGTGGTGTTCCCTAGGGGCCTGTAGAGTCTCGTAGAGTTCCGTAGGGTCCTGTAGGTTTCCATAAGCGCCCGCAGAGGTCTGAAGGGGCCCGTACTGTTCCGTAAGGATCCATAGGGTTCCGTAGAGCTTCGTAGGTTCCCTAGAGGCCTCTGGAGTACCGCAGGAGCCAGTAGTGTTCCGTAGGGTCCTCTAGGGTTGAGTAAGTGCCCGCAGGAGTCTGTAGGAATCCGTGGGATTCTGTAAGGTTCTGGAGGGTTCTGCAGGGTTCCGTAGGGGCCTGTAGAGTTCCGTAGTGGCTGGTAAAGTTCCGTAGGTCCCTGTGGGGTTCTGTATGGACCTGTAGGGTTCCGTAGGGGCCTGCAGGGTTCCGTAAGTGCCCGCAGGTGTCTGTAGGGTTCCGTAGGGGTCTGTAGGGTTCCGTAGGCACCTGCAGTGTTCTGTAGGAGCCCATAGGGTTTTAGTGAGGTTCCGTTGTGTTGCTAAGGGTCTTGTAGAGTGCTGTCGGGTCCTGGAGTATTCTGTAGGGTTCCAGAGGGCCTCGTAGGGTTCCATCGAAATCTATAGGGTTCCCTAGGGGCCCATAGAGTCCCGTAGATTTCCGTAGGGACCTGTAGGGTTGTGTAAGTGCCCGCAGAAGTCGGTAGGAGTCTGTGGGATTCTGTAAGGTTCCGGAGGGTTCTGCAGGGTTCCGTAGGGACCCGTAGAGTTCCGTAGTGGCTGGTAACGTTCCGTAGGTCCCTGTGGGGTTCTGTATGGACCTGTAGGGTTCCGTAGGGGCCTGCAGGGTTCCGTAAGTGCCCGCAGGTGTCTGTAGGGTTCCGTAGAGGTCTGTAGGGTTCCGTAGGCACCTGCAGTGTTCTGTAGGAGCCCATAGGGTTTTAGTGAGGTTCCGTTGTGTTGCTAAGGGTCTTGTAGAGTGCTGTCGGGTCCTGGAGTATTCTGTAGGGTTCCAGAGGGGCTGGTAGGGTTCCGTCGAAATCTGAAGGGTTCCCTAGGGGCCCGTAGAGTCCCGTAGATTTCCGTAGGGGCCTGTAGGGTTGTGTAAGTGCCCGCAGGGGTTGGTAGGAGCTTGTAGGGTGCCATATGTTTCCGGAGGGTTGTGTAGGGTTCCGTAGGGGCCTGTGGTGTTCCCTAGGGGCCTGTAGAGTCTCGTAGAGTTCCATAGGGTCCTGTAGGTTTCCATAAGCGCCCGCAGAGGTCTGAAGGGGCCCGTACTGTGCCGTAAGGATCCATAGGGTTCCGTAGAGCTTCGTAGGTTCCCTAGAGGCCTCTGGAGTACCGCAGGAGCCAGTAGTGTTCCGTAGGGTCCTCTAGGGTTGAGTAAGTGCCCGCAGGAGTCTGTAGGAATCCGTGGGATTCTGTAAGGTTCTGGAGGGTTCTGCAGGGTTCCGTAGGGGCCTGTAGAGTTCCGTAGTGGCTGGTAACGTTCCGTAGGTCCCTGTGGGGTTCTGTATGGACCTGTAGGGTTCCGTAGGGGCCTGCAGGGTTCCGTAAGTGCCCGCAGGTGTCTGTACGGTTCCGTAGGGGTCTGTAGGGTTCCGTAGGCACCTGCAGTGTTCTGTAGGAGCCCATAGGGTTTTAGTGAGGTTCCGTTGTGTTGCTAAGGGTCTTGTAGAGTGCTGTCGGGTCCTGGAGTATTCTGTAGGGTTCCAGAGGGCCTCGTAGGGTTCCATCGAAATCTATTGGGTTCCCTAGGGGCCCATAGAGTCCCGTAGATTTCCGTAGGGACCTGTAGGGTTGTGTAAGTGCCCGCAGAAGTCGGTAGGAGTCTGTGGGATTCTGTAAGGTTCCGGAGGGTTCTGCAGGGTTCCGTAGGGACCCGTAGAGTTCCGTAGTGGCTGGTAACGTTCCGTAGGTCCCTGTGGGGTTCTGTATGGACCTGTAGGGTTCCGTAGGGGCCTGCAGGGTTCCGTAAGTGCCCGCAGGTGACTGTAGGGTTCCGTAGAGGTCTGTAGGGTTCCGTAGGCACCTGCAGTGTTCTGTAGGAGCCCATAGGGTTTTAGTGAGGTTCCGTTGTGTTGCTAAGGGTCTTGTAGAGTGCTGTCGGGTCCTGGAGTATTCTGTAGGGTTCCAGAGGGGCTGGTAGGGTTCCATCGAAATCTATAGGGTTCCCTAGGGGCCCATAGAGTCCCGTAGATTTCCGTAGGGGCCTGTAGGGTTGTGTAAGTGCCCGCAGGGGTTGGTAGGAGCTTGTAGGGTGCCATATGTTTCCGGAGGGTTGTGTAGGGTTCCGTAGGGGCCTGTGGTGTTCCCTAGGGGCCTGTAGAGTCTCGTAGAGTTCCGTAGGGTCCTGTAGGTTTCCATAAGCGCCCGCAGAGGTCTGAAGGGGCCCGTACTGTGCCGTAAGGATCCATAGGGTTCCGTAGAGCTTCGTAGGTTCCCTAGAGGCCTCTGGAGTACCGCAGGAGCCAGTAGTGTTCCGTAGGGTCCTCTAGGGTTGAGTAAGTGCCCGCAGGAGTCTGTAGGAATCCGTGGGATTCTGTAAGGTTCTGGAGGGTTCTGCAGGGTTCCGTAGGGGCCCGTAGAGTTCCGTAGTGGCTGGTAAAGTTCCGTAGGTCCCTGTGGGGTTCTGTATGGACCTGTAGGGTTCCGTAGGGGCCTGCAGGGTTCCGTAAGTGCCCGCAGGTGTCTGTAGGGTTCCGTAGGGGTCTGTAGGGTTCCGTAGGCACCTGCAGTGTTCTGTAGGAGCCCATAGGGTTTTAGTGAGGTTCCGTTGTGTTGCTAAGGGTCTTGTAGAGTGCTGTCGGGTCCTGGAGTATTCTGTAGGGTTCCAGAGGGCCTCGTAGGGTTCCATCGAAATCTATAGGTTTCCCTAGGGGCCCATAGAGTCCCGTAGATTTCCGTAGGGACCTGTAGGGTTGTGTAAGTGCCCGCAGAAGTCGGTAGGAGTCTGTGGGATTCTGTAAGGTTCCGGAGGGTTCTGCAGGGTTCCGTAGGGACCCGTAGAGTTCCGTAGTGGCTGGTAACGTTCCGTAGGTCCCTGTGGGGTTCTGTATGGACCTGTAGGGTTCCGTAGGGGCCTGCAGGGTTCCGTAAGTGCCCGCAGGTGTCTGTAGGGTTCCGTAGGGGTCTGTAGGGTTCTGTAGGCACCTGCAGTGTTCTGTAGGAGCCCATAGGGTTTTAGTGAGGTTCCGTTGTGTTGCTAAGGGTCTTGTAGAGTGCTGTCGGGTCCTGGAGTATTCTGTAGGGTTCCAGAGGGCCTCGTAGGGTTCCATCGAAATCTGAAGGGTTCCCTAGGGGCCCATAGAGTCCCGTAGATTTCCGTAGGGACCTGTAGGGTTGTGTAAGTGCCCGCAGAAGTCGGTAGGAGTCTGTGGGATTCTGTAAGGTTCCGGAGGGTTCTGCAGGGTTCCGTAGGGACCCGTAGAGTTCCGTAGTGGCTGGTAACGTTCCGTAGGTCCCTGTGGGGTTCTGTATGGACCTGTAGGGTTCCGTAGGGGCCTGCAGGGTTCCGTAAGTGCCCGCAGGTGTCTGTAGGGTTCCGTAGGGGTCTGTAGGGTTCCGTAGGCACCTGCAGTGTTCTGTAGGAGCCCATAGGGTTTTAGTGAGGTTCCGTTGTGTTGCTAAGGGTCTTGTAGAGTGCTGTCGGGTCCTGGAGTATTCTGTAGGGTTCCAGAGGGCCTCGTAGGGTTCCATCGAAATCTGAAGGGTTCCCTAGGGGCCCATAGAGTCCCGTAGATTTCCGTAGGGACCTGTAGGGTTGTGTAAGTGCCCGCAGAAGTCGGTAGGAGTCTGTGGGATTCTGTAAGGTTCCGGAGGGTTCTGCAGGGTTCCGTAGGGACCCGTAGAGTTCCGTAGTGGCTGGTAACGTTCCGTAGGTCCCTGTGGGGTTCTGTATGGACCTGTAGGGTTCCGTAGGGGCCTGCAGGGTTCCGTAAGTGCCCGCAGGTGTCTGTAGGGTTCCGTAGGGGTCTGTAGGGTTCTGTAGGCACCTGCAGTGTTCTGTAGGAGCCCATAGGGTTTTAGTGAGGTTCCGTTGTGTTGCTAAGGGTCTTGTAGAGTGCTGTCGGGTCCTGGAGTATTCTGTAGGGTTCCAGAGGGCCTCGTAGGGTTCCATCGAAATCTATAGGGTTCCCTAGGGGCCCATAGAGTCCTGTAGATTTACGTAGGGACCTGTAGGGTTGTGTAAGTGCCCGCAGAAGTCGGTAGGAGTCTGTGGGATTCTGTAAGGTTCCGGAGGGTTCTGCAGGGTTCCGTAGGGACCCGTAGAGTTCCGTAGTGGCTGGTAACGTTCCGTAGGTCCCTGTGGGGTTCTGTATGGACCTGTAGGGTTCCGTAGGGGCCTGCAGGGTTCCGTAAGTGCCCGCAGGTGTCTGTAGGGTTCCGTAGGGGTCTGTAGGGTTCCGTAGGCACCTGCAGTGTTCTGTAGGAGCCCATAGGGTTTTAGTGAGTTTCCGTTGTGTTGCTAAGGGTCTTGTAGAGTGCTGTCGGGTCCTGGAGTATTCTGTAGGGTTCCAGAGGGCCTCGTAGGGTTCCATCGAAATCTATAGGGTTCCCTAGGGGCCCATAGAGTCCCGTAGATTTCCGTAGGGACCTGTAGGGTTGTGTAAGTGCCCGCAGAAGTCTGTAGGAGTCTGTGGGATTCTGTAAGTTTCCGGAGGGTTCTGCAGGGTTCTGTAGGGACCCGTAGAGTTCCGTAGTGGCTGGTAACGTTCCGTAGGTCCCTGTGGGGTTCTGTATGGACCTGTAGGGTTCCGTAGGGGCCTGCAGGGTTCCGTAAGTGCCCGCAGGTGTCTGTAGGGTTCCGTAGGGGTCTGTAGGGTTCCGTAGGCACCTGCAGTGTTCTGTAGGAGCCCATAGGGTTTTAGTGAGGTTCCGTTGTGTTGCTAAGGGTCTTGTAGAGTGCTGTCGGGTCCTGGAGTATTCTGTAGGGTTCCAGAGGGGCTGGTAGGGTTCCGTCGAAATCTGAAGGGTTCCCTAGGGGCCTGTAGAGTCCCGTAGATTTCCGTAGGGACCTGTAGGGTTGTGTAAGTGCCCGCAGGGGTTGGTAGGAGCTTGTAGGGTGCCATATGTTTCCGGAGGGTTGTGTAGGGTTCCGTAGGGGCCTGTGGTGTTCCCTAGGGGCCTGTAGAGTCTCGTAGAGTTCCGTAGGGTCCTGTAGGTTTCCATAAGCGCCCGCAGAGGTCTGAAGGGGCCCGTACTGTGCCGTAAGGATCCATAGGGTTCCGTAGAGCTTCGTAGGTTCCCTAGAGGCCTCTGGAGTACCGCAGGAGCCAGTAGTGTTCCGTAGGGTCCTCTAGGGTTGAGTAAGTGCCCGCAGGAGTCTGTAGGAATCCGTGGGATTCTGTAAGGTTCTGGAGGGTTCTGCAGGGTTCCGTAGGGGCCTGTAGAGTTCCGTAGTGGCTGGTAAAGTTCCCTAGGGCCCTGTACCGTTCCGTAACTGCCTGCAAGGGTCTTTAGGCTTCCGTAGGGGCTGGTAGGGTTCCATAAAGTTCCGTGGGTTCCTGCAGAGTTCTGCAAGTGCCCGCAAGGGCCTGTAGGGGCCCACAGTGTTTCTGTCAGGTTCCGTAGAGTTCCGTAGGGGCCATATTTTTCTGTAGTGTGTGGTAGTATTATGTAGAGGTCTGTAGGGTTCCGTAGGCACCTGTAGTGTTCTGTAGGAGCCCATAGGGTTTTAGTGAGGTTCCGTTGTGTTGCTAAGGGTCTTGTAGAGTGCTGTCGGGTCCTGGAGTATTCTGTAGGGTTCCAGAGGGCCTCGTAGGGTTCCATCGAAATCTATAGGGTTCCCTAGGGGCCCATAGAGTCCCGTAGATTTCCGTAGGGACCTGTAGGGTTGTGTAAGTGCCCGCAGAAGTCTGTAGGAGTCTGTGGGATTCTGTAAGGTTCCGGAGGGTTCTGCAGGGTTCCGTAGGGACCCGTAGAGTTCCGTAGTGGCTGGTAAAGTTCCGTAGGGCCCTGTGGGGTTCTGTATGGACCTGTAGGGTTCCGTAAGTGCCCGCAGGTGTCTGTAGGGTTCCGTAGAGGTCTGTAGGGTTCCGTAGGCACCTGCAGTGTTCTGTAGGAGCCCATAGGGTTTTAGTGAGGTTCCGTTGTGTTGCTAAGGGTCTTGTAGAGTGCTGTCGGGTCCTGGAGTATTCTGTAGGGTTCCAGAGGGGCTGGTAGGGTTCCGTCGAAATCTGAAGGGTTCCCTAGGGGCCCGTAGAGTCCCGTAGATTTCCGTAGGGGCCTGTAGGGTTGTGTAAGTGCCCGCAGGGGTTGGTAGGAGCTTGTAGGGTGCCATATGTTTCCGGAGGGTTGTGTAGGGTTCCGTAGGGGCCTGTGGTGTTCCCTAGGGGCCTGTAGAGTCTCGTAGAGTTCCGTAGGGTCCTGTAGGTTTCCATAAGCGCCCGCAGAGGTCTGAAGGGGCCCGTACTGTGCCATAAGGATCCATAGGGTTCCGTAGAGCTTCGTAGGTTCCCTAGAGGCCTCTGGAGTACCGCAGGAGCCAGTAGTGTTCCGTAGGGTCCTCTAGGGTTGAGTAAGTGCCCGCAGGAGTCTGTAGGAATCCGTGGGATTCTGTAAGGTTCTGGAGGGTTCTGCAGGGTTCCGTAGGGGCCTGTAGAGTTCCGTAGTGGCTGGTAAAGTTCCCTAGGGCCCTGTACCGTTTCGTAACTGCCTGCAAGGGTCTTTAGGCTTCCGTAGGGGCTGGTAGGGTTCCATAAAGTTCCGTGGGTTCCTGCAGAGATCTGCAAGTGCCCGCAAGGGCCTGTAGGGGCCCACAGTGTTTCTGTCAGGTTCCGTAGAGTTCCGTAGGGGCCATATTTTTCTGTAGTGGGTGGTAGTATTCTGTAGAGGTCTGTAGGTTTCCGTAGGCACCTGTAGTGTTCTGTAGGAGCCCATAGGGTTTTAGTGAGGTTCCGTTGTGTTGCTAAGGGTCTTGTAGAGTGCTGTCGGGTCCTGGAGTATTCTGTAGGGTTCCAGAGGGCCTCGTAGGGTTCCATCGAAATCTATAGGGCTCCCTAGGGGCCCATAGAGTCCCGTAGATTTCCGTAGGGACCTGTAGGGTTGTGTAAGTGCCCGCAGAAGTCTGTAGGAGTCTGTGGGATTCTGTAAGGTTCCGGAGGGTTCTGCAGGGTTCCGTAGGGACCCGTAGAGTTCCGTAGTGGCTGGTAACGTTCCGTAGGTCCCTGTGGGGTTCTGTATGGACCTGTAGGGTTCCGTAGGGGCCTGCAGGGTTCCGTAAGTGCCCGCAGGTGTCTGTAGGGTTCCGTAGAGGTCTGTAGGGTTCCGTAGGCACCTGCAGTGTTCTGTAGGAGCCCATAGGGTTTTAGTGAGGTTCCGTTGTGTTGCTAAGGGTCTTGTAGAGTGCTGTCGGGTCCTGGAGTATTCTGTAGGGTTCCAGAGGGGCTGGTAGGGTTCCGTCGAAATCTGAAGGGTTCCCTAGGGGCCCGTAGAGTCCCGTAGATTTCCGTAGGGGCCTGTAGGGTTGTGTAAGTGCCCGCAGGGGTTGGTAGGAGCTTGTAGGGTGCCATATGTTTCCGGAGGGTTGTGTAGGGTTCCGTAGGGGCCTGTGGTGTTCCCTAGGGGCCTGTAGAGTCTCGTAGAGTTCCGTAGGGTCCTGTAGGTTTCCATAAGCGCCCGCAGAGGTCTGAAGGGGCCCGTACTGTGCCATAAGGATCCATAGGGTTCCGTAGAGCTTCGTAGGTTCCCTAGAGGCCTCTGGAGTACCGCAGGAGCCAGTAGTGTTCCGTAGGGTCCTCTAGGGTTGAGTAAGTGCCCGCAGGAGTCTGTAGGAATCCGTGGGATTCTGTAAGGTTCTGGAGGGTTCTGCAGGGTTCCGTAGGGGCCCGTAGAGTTCCGTAGTGGCTGGTAAAGTTCCGTAGGTCCCTGTGGGGTTCTGTATGGACCTGTAGGGTTCCGTAGGGGCCTGCAGGGTTCCGTAAGTGCCCGCAGGTGTCTGTAGGGTTCCGTAGAGGTCTGTAGGGTTCCGTAGGCACCTGTAGTGTTCTGTAGGAGCCCATAGGGTTTTAGTGAGGTTCCGTTGTGTTGCTAAGGGTCTTGTAGAGTGCTGTCGGGTCCTGGAGTATTCTGTAGGGTTCCAGAGGGGCTGGTAGGGTTCCGTCGAAATCTGAAGGGTTCCCTAGGGGCCCGTAGAGTCCTGTAGATTTCCGTAGGGACCTGTAGGGTTGTGTAAGTGCCCGCAGAAGTCGGTAGGAGTCTGTGGGATTCTGTAAGGTTCCGGAGGGTTCTGCAGGGTTCCGTAGGGACCCGTAGAGTTCCGTAGTGGCTGGTAAAGTTCCGTAGGGCCCTGTGGGGTTCTGTATGGACCTGTAGGGTTCCGTAGGGGCCTGCAGGGTTCCGTAAGTGCCCGCAGGTGTCTGTAGGGTTCCGTAGGGGTCTGTAGGGTTCCGTAGGCACCTGCAGTGTTCTGTAGGAGCCCATAGGGTTTTAGTGAGGTTCCGTTGTGTTGCTAAGGGTCTTGTAGAGTGCTGTCGGGTCCTGGAGTATTCTGTAGGGTTCCAGAGGGGCTGGTAGGGTTCCGTCGAAATCTGAAGGGTTCCCTAGGGGCCTGTAGAGTCCCGTAGATTTCCGTAGGGACCTGTAGGGTTGTGTAAGTGCCCGCAGGGGTTGGTAGGAGCTTGTAGGGTGCCATATGTTTCCGGAGGGTTGTGTAGGGTTCCGTAGGGGCCTGTGGTGTTCCCTAGGGGCCTGTAGAGTCTCGTAGAGTTCCGTAGGGTCCTGTAGGTTTCCATAAGCGCCCGCAGAGGTCTGAAGGGGCCCGTACTGTGCCGTAAGGATCCATAGGGTTCCGTAGAGCTTCGTAGGTTCCCTAGAGGCCTCTGGAGTACCGCAGGAGCCAGTAGTGTTCCGTAGGGTCCTCTAGGGTTGAGTAAGTGCCCGCAGGAGTCTGTAGGAATCCGTGGGATTCTGTAAGGTTCTGGAGGGTTCTGCAGGGTTCCGTAGGGGCCCCTAGAGTTCCGTAGTGGCTGGTAAAGTTCCCTAGGGCCCTGTACCGTTCCGTAACTGCCTGCAAGGGTCTTTAGGCTTCCGTAGGGGCTGGTAGGGTTCCATAAAGTTCCGTGGGTTCCTGCAGAGTTCTGCAAGTGCCCGCAAGGGCCTGTAGGGGCCCACAGTGTTTCTGTCAGGTTCCGTAGAGTTCCGTAGGGGCCATATTTTTCTGTAGTGGCTGGTAGTATTCTGTAGAGGTCTGTAGGGTTCCGTAGGCACCTGTAGTGTTCTGTAGGAGCCCATAGGGTTTTAGTGAGGTTCCGTTGTGTTGCTAAGGGTCTTGTAGAGTGCTGTCGGGTCCTGGAGTATTCTGTAGGGTTCCAGAGGGCCTCGTAGGGTTCCATCGAAATCTATAGGGTTCCCTAGGGGCCCATAGAGTCCCGTAGATTTCCGTAGGGACCTGTAGGGTTCTGTAAGTGCCCGCAGAAGTCTGTAGGAGTCTGTGGGATTCTGTAAGGTTCCGGAGGGTTCTGCAGGGTTCCGTAGGGTTCTGCAGGGTTCCGTAGGGACCCGTAGAGTTCCGTAGTGGCTGGTAACGTTCCGTAGGGCCCTGTGGGGTTCTGTATGGACCTGTAGGGTTCCGTAGGGGCCTGCAGGGTTCCGTAAGTGCCCGCAGGTGTCTGTAGGGTTCCGTAGGGGTCTGTAGGGTTCCGTAGGCACCTGCAGTGTTCTGTAGGAGCCCATAGGGTTTTAGTGAGGTTCCGTTGTGTTGCTAAGGGTCTTGTAGAGTGCTGTCGGGTCCTGGAGTATTCTGTAGGGTTCCAGAGGGGCTGGTAGGGTTCCGTCGAAATCTGAAGGGTTCCCTAGGGGCCTGTAGAGTCCCGTAGATTTCCGTAGGGACCTGTAGGGTTGTGTAAGTGCCCGCAGGGGTTGGTAGGAGCTTGTAGGGTGCCATATGTTTCCGGAGGGTTGTGTAGGGTTCCGTAGGGGCCTGTGGTGTTCCCTAGGGGCCTGTAGAGTCTCGTAGAGTTCCGTAGGGTCCTGTAGGTTTCCATAAGCGCCCGCAGAGGTCTGAAGGGGCCCGTACTGTGCCGTAAGGATCCATAGGGTTCCGTAGAGCTTCGTAGGTTCCCTAGAGGCCTCTGGAGTACCGCAGGAGCCAGTAGTGTTCCGTAGGGTCCTCTAGGGTTGAGTAAGTGCCCGCAGGAGTCTGTAGGAATCCGTGGGATTCTGTAAGGTTCTGGAGGGTTCTGCAGGGTTCCGTAGGGGCCTGTAGAGTTCCGTAGTGGCTGGTAAAGTTCCCTAGGGCCCTGTACCGTTCCGTAACTGCCTGCAAGGGTCTTTAGGCTTCCGTAGGGGCTGGTAGGGTTCCATAAAGTTCCGTGGGTTCCTGCAGAGTTCTGCAAGTGCCCGCAAGGGCCTGTAGGGGCCCACAGTGTTTCTGTCAGGTTCCGTAGAGTTCCGTAGGGGCCATATTTTTCTGTAGTGGGTGGTAGTATTCTGTAGAGGTCTGTAGGGTTCCGTAGGCACCTGTAGTGTTCTGTAGGAGCCCATAGGGTTTTAGTGAGGTTCCGTTGTGTTGCTAAGGGTCTTGTAGAGTGCTGTCGGGTCCTGGAGTATTCTGTAGGGTTCCAGAGGGCCTCGTAGGGTTCCATCGAAATCTATAGGGTTCCCTAGGGGCCCATAGAGTCCCGTAGATTTCCGTAGGGACCTGTAGGGTTGTGTAAGTGCCCGCAGAAGTCGGTAGGAGTCTGTGGGATTCTGTAAGGTTCCGGAGGGTTCTGCAGGGTTCCGTAGGGACCCGTAGAGTTCCGTAGTGGCTGGTAACGTTCCGTAGGGCCCTGTGGGGTTCTGTATGGACCTGTAGGGTTCCGTAGGGGCCTGCAGGGTTCCGTAAGTGCCCGCAGGTGTCTGTAGGGTTCCGTAGAGGTCTGTAGGGTTCCGTAGGCACCTGCAGTGTTCTGTAGGAGCCCATAGGGTTTTAGTGAGGTTCCGTTGTGTTGCTAAGGGTCTTGTAGAGTGCTGTCGGGTCCTGGAGTATTCTGTAGGGTTCCAGAGGGGCTGGTAGGGTTCCGTCGAAATCTGAAGGGTTCCCTAGGGGCCCGTAGAGTCCCGTAGATTTCCGTAGGGGCCTGTAGGGTTGTGTAAGTGCCCGCAGGGGTTGGTAGGAGCTTGTAGGGTGCCATATGTTTCCGGAGGGTTGTGTAGGGTTCCGTAGGGGCCTGTGGTGTTCCCTAGGGGCCTGTAGAGTCTCGTACAGTTCCGTAGGGTCCTGTAGGTTTCCATAAGCGCCCGCAGAGGTCTGAAGGGGCCCGTACTGTGCCGTAAGGATCCATAGGGTTCCGTAGAGCTTCGTAGGTTCCCTAGAGGCCTCTGGAGTACCGCAGGAGCCAGTAGTGTTCCGTAGGGTCCTCTAGGGTTGAGTAAGTGCCCGCAGGAGTCTGTAGGAATCCGTGGGATTCTGTAAGGTTCTGGAGGGTTCTGCAGGGTTCCGTAGGGGCCTGTAGAGTTCCGTAGTGGCTGGTAAAGTTCCGTAGGTCCCTGTGGGGTTCTGTATGGACCTGTAGGGTTCCGTAGGGGCCTGCAGGGTTCCGTAAGTGCCCGCAGGTGTCTGTAGGGTTCCGTAGGGGTCTGTAGGGTTCCGTAGGCACCTGCAGTGTTCTGTAGGAGCCCATAGGGTTTTAGTGAGGTTCCGTTGTGTTGCTAAGGGTCTTGTAGAGTGCTGTCGGGTCCTGGAGTATTCTGTAGGGTTCCAGAGGGCCTCGTAGGGTTCCATCGAAATCTATAGGGTTCCCTAGGGGCCCATAGAGTCCCGTAGATTTCCGTAGGGACCTGTAGGGTTGTGTAAGTGCCCGCAGAAGTCGGTAGGAGTCTGTGGGATTCTGTAAGGTTCCGGAGGGTTCTGCAGGGTTCCGTAGGGACCCGTAGAGTTCCGTAGTGGCTGGTAACGTTCCGTAGGTCCCTGTGGGGTTCTGTATGGACCTGTAGGGTTCCGTAGGGGCCTGCAGGGTTCCGTAAGTGCCCGCAGGTGTCTGTAGGGTTCCGTAGGGGTCTGTAGGGTTCCGTAGGCACCTGCAGTGTTCTGTAGGAGCCCATAGGGTTTTAGTGAGGTTCCGTTGTGTTGCTAAGGGTCTTGTAGAGTGCTGTCGGGTCCTGGAGTATTCTGTAGGGTTCCAGAGGGGCTGGTAGGGTTCCGTCGAAATCTGAAGGGTTCCCTAGGGGCCCGTAGAGTCCCGTAGATTTCCGTAGGGGCCTGTAGGGTTGTGTAAGTGCCCGCAGGGGTTGGTAGGAGCTTGTAGGGTGCCATATGTTTCCGGAGGGTTGTGTAGGGTTCCGTAGGGGCCTGTGGTGTTCCCTAGGGGCCTGTAGAGTCTCGTAGAGTTCCGTAGGGTCCTGTAGGTTTCCATAAGCGCCCGCAGAGGTCTGAAGGGGCCCGTACTGTGCCGTAAGGATCCATAGGGTTCCGTAGAGCTTCGTAGGTTCCCTAGAGGCCTCTGGAGTACCGCAGGAGCCAGTAGTGTTCCGTAGGGTCCTCTAGGGTTGAGTAAGTGCCCGCAGGAGTCTGTAGGAATCCGTGGGATTCTGTAAGGTTCTGGAAGGTTCTGCAGGGTTCCGTAGGGGCCTGTAGAGTTCCGTAGTGGCTGGTAAAGTTCCGTAGGTCCCTGTGGGGTTCTGTATGGACCTGTAGGGTTCCGTAGGGGCCTGCAGGGTTCCGTAAGTGCCCGCAGGTGTCTGTAGGGTTCCGTAGGGGTCTGTAGGGTTCCGTAGGCACCTGCAGTGTTCTGTAGGAGCCCATAGGGTTTTAGTGAGGTTCCGTTGTGTTGCTAAGGGTCTTGTAGAGTGCTGTCGGGTCCTGGAGTATTCTGTAGGGTTCCAGAGGGCCTCGTAGGGTTCCATCGAAATCTATAGGGTTCCCTAGGGGCCCATAGAGTCCCGTAGATTTCCGTAGGGACCTGTAGGGTTGTGTAAGTGCCCGCAGAAGTCGGTAGGAGTCTGTGGGATTCTGTAAGGTTCCGGAGGGTTCTGCAGGGTTCCGTAGGGACCCGTAGAGTTCCGTAGTGGCTGGTAACGTTCCGTAGGTCCCTGTGGGGTTCTGTATGGACCTGTAGGGTTCCGTAGGGGCCTGCAGTGTTCCGTAAGTGCCCGCCGGTGTCTGTAGGGTTCCGTAGGGGTCTGTAGGGTTCCGTAGGCACCTGCAGTGTTCTGTAGGAGCCCATAGGGTTTTAGTGAGGTTCCGTTGTGTTGCTAAGGGTCTTGTAGAGTGCTGTCGGGTCCTGGAGTATTCTGTAGGGTTCCAGAGGGCCTCGTAGGGTTCCATCGAAATCTATAGGGTTCCCTAGGGGCCCATAGAGTCCCGTAGATTTCCGTAGGGACCTGTAGGGTTGTGTAAGTGCCCGCAGAAGTCGGTAGGAGTCTGTGGGATTCTGTAAGGTTCCGGAGGGTTCTGCAGGGTTCCGTAGGGACCCGTAGAGTTCCGTAGTGGCTGGTAACGTTCCGTAGGTCCCTGTGGGGTTCTGTATGGACCTGTAGGGTTCCGTAGGGGCCTGCAGGGTTCCGTAAGTGCCCGCAGGTGTCTGTAGGGTTCCGTAGGGGTCTGTAGGGTTCTGTAGGCACCTGCAGTGTTCTGTAGGAGCCCATAAGGTTTTAGTGAGGTTCCGTTGTGTTGCTAAGGGTCTTGTAGAGTGCTGTCGGGTCCTGGAGTATTCTGTAGGGTTCCAGAGGGGCTGGTAGGGTTCCGTCGAAATCTGAAGGGTTCCCTAGGGGCCCGTAGAGTCCCGTAGATTTCCGTAGGGGCCTGTAGGGTTGTGTAAGTGCCCGCAGGGGTTGGTAGGAGCTTGTAGGGTGCCATATGTTTCCGGAGGGTTGTGTAGGGTTCCGTAGGGGCCTGTGGTGTTCCCTAGGGGCCTGTAGAGTCTCGTAGAGTTCCGTAGGGTCCTGTAGGTTTCCATAAGCGCCCGCAAAGGTCTGAAGGGGCCCGTACTGTGCCGTAAGGATCCATAGGGTTCCGTAGAGCTTCGTAGGTTCCCTAGAGGCCTCTGGAGTACCGCAGGAGCCAGTAGTGTTCCGTAGGGTCCTCTAGGGTTGCGTAAGTGCCCGCAGGAGTCTGTAGGAATCCGTGGGATTCTGTAAGGTTCTGGAGGGTTCTGCAGGGTTCCGTAGGGGCCTGTAGAGTTCCGTAGTGGCTGGTAAAGTTCCGTAGGTCCCTGTGGGGTTCTGTATGGACCTGTAGGGTTCCGTAGGGGCCTGCAGGGTTCCGTAAGTGCCCGCCGGTGTCTGTAGGGTTCCGTAGGGGTCTGTAGGGTTCCGTAGGCACCTGCAGTGTTCTGTAGGAGCCCATAGGATTTTAGTGAGGTTACGTTGTGTTGCTAAGGGTCTTGTAGAGTGCTGTCGGGTCCTGGAGTATTCTGTAGGGTTCCAGAGGGCCTCGTAGGGTTCCATCGAAATCTATAGGGTTCCCTAGGGGCCCGTAGAGTCCCGTAGATTTCCGTAGGGACCTGTAGGGTTGTGTAAGTGCCCGCAGAAGTCGGTAGGAGTCTGTGGGATTCTGTAAGGTTCCGGAGGGTTCTGCAGGGTTCCGTAGGGACCCGTAGAGTTCCGTAGTGGCTGGTAACGTTCCGTAGGTCCCTGTGGGGTTCTGTATGGACCTGTAGGGTTCCGTAGGGGCCTGCAGGGTTCCGTAAGTGCCCGCAGGTGTCTGTAGGGTTCCGTAGGGGTCTGTAGGGTTCCGTAGGCACCTGCAGTGTTCTGTAGGAGCCCATAGGGTTTTAGTGAGGTTCCGTTGTGTTGCTAAGGGTCTTGTAGAGTGCTGTCGGGTCCTGGAGTATTCTGTAGGGTTCCAGAGGGGCTGGTAGGGTTCCGTCGAAATCTGAAGGGTTCCCTAGGGGCCCGTAGAGTCCCGTAGATTTCCGTAGGGGCCTGTAGGGTTGTGTAAGTGCCCGCAGGGGTTGGTAGGAGCTTGTAGGGTGCCATATGTTTCCGGAGGGTTGTGTAGGGTTCCGTAGGGGCCTGTGGTGTTCCCTAGGGGCCTGTAGAGTCTCGTAGAGTTCCGTAGGGTCCTGTAGGTTTCCATAAGCGCCCGCAGAGGTCTGAAGGGGCCCGTACTGTTCCGTAAGGATCCATAGGGTTCCGTAGAGCTTCGTAGGTTCCCTAGAGGCCTCTGGAGTACCGCAGGAGCCAGTAGTGTTCCGTAGGGTCCTCTAGGGTTGAGTAAGTGCCCGCAGGAGTCTGTAGGAATCCGTGGGATTCTGTAAGGTTCTGGAGGGTTCTGCAGGGTTCCGTACTGGCCTGTAGAGTTCCGTAGTGGCTGGTAAAGTTCCGTAGGTCCCTGTGGGGTTCTGTATGGACCTGTAGGGTTCCGTAGGGGCCTGCAGGGTTCCGTAAGTGCCCGCAGGTGTCTGTAGGGTTCCGTAGAGGTCTGTAGGGTTCCGTAGGCACCTGCAGTGTTCTGTAGGAGCCCATAGGGTTTTAGTGAGGTTCCGTTGTGTTGCTAAGGGTCTTGTAGAGTGCTGTCGGGTCCTGGAGTATTCTGTAGGGTTCCAGAGGGCCTCATAGGGTTCCATCGAAATCTATAGGGTTCCCTAGGGGCCCATAGAGTCCCGTAGATTTCCGTAGGGACCTGTAGGGTTGTGTAAGTGCCCGCAGAAGTCGGTAGGAGTCTGTGGGATTCTGTAAGGTTCCGGAGGGTTCTGCAGGGTTCCGTAGGGACCCGTAGAGTTCCGTAGTGGCTGGTAACGTTCCGTAGGTCCCTGTGGGGTTCTGTATGGACCTGTAGGGTTCCGTAGGGGCCTGCAGGGTTCCGTAAGTGCCCGCAGGTGTCTGTAGGGTTCCGTAGGGGTCTGTAGGGTTCCGTAGGCACCTGCAGTGTTCTGTAGGAGCCCATAGGGTTTTAGTGAGGTTCCGTTGTGTTGCTAAGGGTCTTGTAGAGTGCTGTCGGGTCCTGGAGTATTCTGTAGGGTTCCAGAGGGGCTGGTAGGGTTCCGTCGAAATCTGAAGGGTTCCCTAGGGGCCCGTAGAGTCCCGTAGATTTCCGTAGGGGCCTGTAGGGTTGTGTAAGTGCCCGCAGGGGTTGGTAGGAGCTTGTAGGGTGCCATATGTTTCCGGAGGGTTGTGTAGGGTTCCGTAGGGGCCTGTGGTGTTCCCTAGGGGCCTGTAGAGTCTCGTAGAGTTCCGTAGGGTCCTGTAGGTTTCCATAAGCGCCCGCAAAGGTCTGAAGGGGCCCGTACTGTGCCGTAAGGATCCATAGGGTTCCGTAGAGCTTCGTAGGTTCCCTAGAGGCCTCTGGAGTACCGCAGGAGCCAGTAGTGTTCCGTAGGTTCCTCTAGGGTTGAGTAAGTGCCCGCAGGAGTCTGTAGGAATCCGTGGGATTCTGTAAGGTTCTGGAGGGTTCTGCAGGGTTCCGTAGGGGCCTGTAGAGTTCCGTAGTGGCTGGTAAAGTTCCGTAGGTCCCTGTGGGGTTCTGTATGGACCTGTAGGGTTCCGTAGGGGCCTGCAGTGTTCCGTAAGTGCCCGCCGGTGTCTGTAGGGTTCCGTAGGGGTCTGTAGGGTTCCGTAGGCACCTGCAGTGTTCTGTAGGAGCCCATAGGGTTTTAGTGAGGTTCCGTTGTGTTGCTAAGGGTCTTGTAGAGTGCTGTCGGGTCCTGGAGTATTCTGTAGGGTTCCAGAGGGCCTCGTAGGGTTCCATCGAAATCTATAGGGTTCCCTAGGGGCCCATAGAGTCCCGTAGATTTCCGTAGGGACCTGTAGGGTTGTGTAAGTGCCCGCAGAAGTCGGTAGGAGTCTGTGGGATTCTGTAAGGTTCCGGAGGGTTCTGCAGGGTTCCGTAGGGACCCGTAGAGTTCCGTAGTGGCTGGTAACGTTCCGTAGGTCCCTGTGGGGTTCTGTATGGACCTGTAGGGTTCCGTAGGGGCCTGCAGGGTTCCGTAAGTGCCCGCAGGTGTCTGTAGGGTTCCGTAGGGGTCTGTAGGGTTCCGTAGGCACCTGCAGTGTTCTGTAGGAGCCCATAGGGTTTTAGTGAGGTTCCGTTGTGTTGCTAAGGGTCTTGTAGAGTGCTGTCGGGTCCTGGAGTATTCTGTAGGGTTCCAGAGGGCCTCGTAGGGTTCCATCGAAATCTATAGGGTTCCCTAGGGGCCCATAGAGTCCCGTAGATTTCCGTAGGGACCTGTAGGGTTGTGTAAGTGCCCGCAGAAGTCGGTAGGAGTCTGTGGGATTCTGTAAGGTTCCGGAGGGTTCTGCAGGGTTCCGTAGGGACCCGTAGAGTTCCGTAGTGGCTGGTAACGTTCTGTAGGTCCCTGTGGGGTTCTGTATGGACCTGTAGGGTTCCGTAGGGGCCTGCAGGGTTCCGTAAGTGCCCGCAGGTGTCTGTAGGGTTCCGTAGGGGTCTGTAGGGTTCCGTAGGCACCTGCAGTGTTCTGTAGGAGCCCATAGGGTTTTAGTGAGGTTCCGTTGTGTTGCTAAGGGTCTTGTAGAGTGCTGTCGGGTCCTGGAGTATTCTGTAGGGTTCCAGAGGGGCTGGTAGGGTTCCGTCGAAATCTGAAGGGTTCCCTAGGGGCCCGTAGAGTCCCGTAGATTTCCGTAGGGGCCTGTAGGGTTGTGTAAGTGCCCGCAGGGGTTGGTAGGAGCTTGTAGGGTGCCATATGTTTCCGGAGGGTTGTGTAGGGTTCCGTAGGGGCCTGTGGTGTTCCCTAGGGGCCTGTAGAGTCTCGTAGAGTTCCGTAGGGTCCTGTAGGTTTCCATAAGCGCCCGCAGAGGTCTGAAGGGGCCCGTACTGTGCCGTAAGGATCCATAGGGTTCCGTAGAGCTTCGTAGGTTCCCTAGAGGCCTCTGGAGTACCGCAGGAGCCAGTAGTGTTCCGTAGGGTCCTCTAGGGTTGAGTAAGTGCCCGCAGGAGTCTGTAGGAATCCGTGGGATTCTGTAAGGTTCTGGAGGGTTCTGCAGGGTTCCGTAGGAGCCTGTAGAGTTCCGTAGTGGCTGGTAAAGTTCCGTAGGTCCCTGTGGGGTTCTGTATGGACCTGTAGGGTTCTGTAGGGGCCTGCAGGGTTCCGTAAGTGCCCGCAGGTGTCTGTAGGGTTCCGTAGGGGTCTGTAGGGTTCCGTAGGCACCTGCAGTGTTCTGTAGGAGCCCATAGGGTTTTAGTGAGGTTACGTTGTGTTGCTAAGGGTCTTGTAGAGTGCTGTCGGGTCCTGGAGTATTCTGTAGGGTTCCAGAGGGCCTCGTAGGGTTCCATCGAAATCTATAGGTTTCCCTAGGGGCCCATAGAGTCCCGTAGATTTCCGTAGGGACCTGTAGGGTTGTGTAAGTGCCCGCAGAAGTCGGTAGGAGTCTGTGGGATTCTGTAAGGTTCCGGAGGGTTCTGCAGGGTTCCGTAGGGACCCGTAGAGTTCCGTAGTGGCTGGTAACGTTCCGTAGGTCCCTGTGGGGTTCTGTATGGACCTGTAGGGTTCCGTAGGGGCCTGCAGGGTTCCGTAAGTGCCCGCAGGTGTCTGTAGGGTTCCGTAGGGGTCTGTAGGGTTCCGTAGGCACCTGCAGTGTTCTGTAGGAGCCCATAGGGTTTTAGTGAGGTTCCGTTGTGTTGCTAAGGGTCTTGTAGAGTGCTGTCGGGTCCTGGAGTATTCTGTAGGGTTCCAGAGGGGCTGGTAGGGTTCCGTCGAAATCTGAAGGGTTCCCTAGGGGCCCGTAGAGTCCCGTAGATTTCCGTAGGGGCCTGTAGGGTTGTGTAAGTGCCCGCAGGGGTTGGTAGGAGCTTGTAGGGTGCCATATGTTTCCGGAGGGTTGTGTAGGGTTCCGTAGGGGCCTGTGGTGTTCCCTAGGGGCCTGTAGAGTCTCGTAGAGTTCCGTAGGGTCCTGTAGGTTTCCATAAGCGCCCGCAAAGGTCTGAAGGGGCCCGTACTGTGCCGTAAGGATCCATAGGGTTCCGTAGAGCTTCGTAGGTTCCCTAGAGGCCTCTGGAGTACCGCAGGAGCCAGTAGTGTTCCGTAGGTTCCTCTAGGGTTGAGTAAGTGCCCGCAGGAGTCTGTAGGAATCCGTGGGATTCTGTAAGGTTCTGGAGGGTTCTGCAGGGTTCCGTAGGGGCCTGTAGAGTTCCGTAGTGGCTGGTAAAGTTCCGTAGGTCCCTGTGGGGTTCTGTATGGACCTGTAGGGTTCCGTAGGGGCCTGCAGTGTTCCGTAAGTGCCCGCCGGTGTCTGTAGGGTTCCGTAGGGGTCTGTAGGGTTCCGTAGGCACCTGCAGTGTTCTGTAGGAGCCCATAGGGTTTTAGTGAGGTTCCGTTGTGTTGCTAAGGGTCTTGTAGAGTGCTGTCGGGTCCTGGAGTATTCTGTAGGGTTCCAGAGGGCCTCGTAGGGTTCCATCGAAATCTATAGGGTTCCCTAGGGGCCCATAGAGTCCCGTAGATTTCCGTAGGGACCTGTAGGGTTGTGTAAGTGCCCGCAGAAGTCGGTAGGAGTCTGTGGGATTCTGTAAGGTTCCGGAGGGTTCTGCAGGGTTCCGTAGGGACCCGTAGAGTTCCGTAGTGGCTGGTAACGTCCCGTAGGTCCCTGTGGGGTTCTGTATGGACCTGTAGGGTTCCGTAGGGGCCTGCAGGGTTCCGTAAGTGCCCGCAGGTGTCTGTAGGGTTCCGTAGGGGTCTGTAGGGTTCCGTAGGCACCTGCAGTGTTCTGTAGGAGCCCATAGGGTTTTAGTGAGGTTCCGTTGTGTTGCTAAGGGTCTTGTAGAGTGCTGTCGGGTCCTGGAGTATTCTGTAGGGTTCCAGAGGGCCTCGTAGGGTTCCATCGAAATCTATAGGGTTCCCTAGGGGCCCATAGAGTCCCGTAGATTTCCGTAGGGACCTGTAGGGTTGTGTAAGTGCCCGCAGAAGTCGGTAGGAGTCTGTGGGATTCTGTAAGGTTCCGGAGGGTTCTGCAGGGTTCCGTAGGGACCCGTAGAGTTCCGTAGTGGCTGGTAACGTTCCGTAGGTCCCTGTGGGGTTCTGTATGGACCTGTAGGGTTCCGTAGGGGCCTGCAGGGTTCCGTAAGTGCCCGCAGGTGTCTGTAGGGTTCCGTAGGGGTCTGTAGGGTTCCGTAGGCACCTGCAGTGTTCTGTAGGAGCCCATAGGGTTTTAGTGAGGTTCCGTTGTGTTGCTAAGGGTCTTGTAGAGTGCTGTCGGGTCCTGGAGTATTCTGTAGGGTTCCAGAGGGCCTCGTAGGGTTCCATCGAAATCTATAGGGTTCCCTAGGGGCCCATAGAGTCCCGTAGATTTCCGTAGGGACCTGTAGGGTTGTGTAAGTGCCCGCAGAAGTCGGTAGGAGTCTGTGGGATTCTGTAAGGTTCCGGAGGGTTCTGCAGGGTTCCGTAGGGACCCGTAGAGTTCCGTAGTGGCTGGTAACGTTCTGTAGGTCCCTGTGGGGTTCTGTATGGACCTGTAGGGTTCCGTAGGGGCCTGCAGGGTTCCGTAAGTGCCCGCAGGTGTCTGTAGGGTTCCGTAGGGGTCTGTAGGGTTCCGTAGGCACCTGCAGTGTTCTGTAGGAGCCCATAGGGTTTTAGTGAGGTTCCGTTGTGTTGCTAAGGGTCTTGTAGAGTGCTGTCGGGTCCTGGAGTATTCTGTAGGGTTCCAGAGGGGCTGGTAGGGTTCCGTCGAAATCTGAAGGGTTCCCTAGGGGCCCGTAGAGTCCCGTAGATTTCCGTAGGGGCCTGTAGGGTTGTGTAAGTGCCCGCAGGGGTTGGTAGGAGCTTGTAGGGTGCCATATGTTTCCGGAGGGTTGTGTAGGGTTCCGTAGGGGCCTGTGGTGTTCCCTAGGGGCCTGTAGAGTCTCGTAGAGTTCCGTAGGGTCCTGTAGGTTTCCATAAGCGCCCGCAGAGGTCTGAAGGGGCCCGTACTGTTCCGTAAGGATCCATAGGGTTCCGTAGAGCTTCGTAGGTTCCCTAGAGGCCTCTGGAGTACCGCAGGAGCCAGTAGTGTTCCGTAGGGTCCTCTAGGGTTGAGTAAGTGCCCGCAGGAGTCTGTAGGAATCCGTGGGATTCTGTAAGGTTCTGGAGGGTTCTGCAGGGTTCCGTAGGAGCCTGTAGAGTTCCGTAGTGGCTGGTAAAGTTCCGTAGGTCCCTGTGGGGTTCTGTATGGACCTGTAGGGTTCTGTAGGGGCCTGCAGGGTTCCGTAAGTGCCCGCAGGTGTCTGTAGGGTTCCGTAGGGGTCTGTAGGGTTCCGTAGGCACCTGCAGTGTTCTGTAGGAGCCCATAGGGTTTTAGTGAGGTTACGTTGTGTTGCTAAGGGTCTTGTAGAGTGCTGTCGGGTCCTGGAGTATTCTGTAGGGTTCCAGAGGGCCTCGTAGGGTTCCATCGAAATCTATAGGTTTCCCTAGGGGCCCATAGAGTCCCGTAGATTTCCGTAGGGACCTGTAGGGTTGTGTAAGTGCCCGCAGAAGTCGGTAGGAGTCTGTGGGATTCTGTAAGGTTCCGGAGGGTTCTGCAGGGTTCCGTAGGGACCCGTAGAGTTCCGTAGTGGCTGGTAACGTTCCGTAGGTCCCTGTGGGGTTCTGTATGGACCTGTAGGGTTCCGTAGGGGCCTGCAGGGTTCCGTAAGTGCCCGCAGGTGTCTGTAGGGTTCCGTAGGGGTCTGTAGGGTTCTGTAGGCACCTGCAGTGTTCTGTAGGAGCCCATAAGGTTTTAGTGAGGTTCCGTTGTGTTGCTAAGGGTCTTGTAGAGTGCTGTCGGGTCCTGGAGTATTCTGTAGGGTTCCAGAGGGGCTGGTAGGGTTCCGTCGAAATCTGAAGGGTTCCCTAGGGGCCCGTAGAGTCCCGTAGATTTCCGTAGGGGCCTGTAGGGTTGTGTAAGTGCCCGCAGGGGTTGGTAGGAGCTTGTAGGGTGCCATATGTTTCCGGAGGGTTGTGTAGGGTTCCGTAGGGGCCTGTGGTGTTCCCTAGGGGCCTGTAGAGTCTCGTAGAGTTCCGTAGGGTCCTGTAGGTTTCCATAAGCGCCCGCAAAGGTCTGAAGGGGCCCGTACTGTGCCGTAAGGATCCATAGGGTTCCGTAGAGCTTCGTAGGTTCCCTAGAGGCCTCTGGAGTACCGCAGGAGCCAGTAGTGTTCCGTAGGTTCCTCTAGGGTTGCGTAAGTGCCCGCAGGAGTCTGTAGGAATCCGTGGGATTCTGTAAGGTTCTGGAGGGTTCTGCAGGGTTCCGTAGGGGCCTGTAGAGTTCCGTAGTGGCTGGTAAAGTTCCGTAGGTCCCTGTGGGGTTCTGTATGGACCTGTAGGGTTCCGTAGGGGCCTGCAGTGTTCCGTAAGTGCCCGCCGGTGTCTGTAGGGTTCCGTAGGGGTCTGTAGGGTTCCGTAGGCACCTGCAGTGTTCTGTAGGAGCCCATAGGATTTTAGTGAGGTTACGTTGTGTTGCTAAGGGTCTTGTAGAGTGCTGTCGGGTCCTGGAGTATTCTGTAGGGTTCCAGAGGGCCTCGTAGGGTTCCATCGAAATCTATAGGGTTCCCTAGGGGCCCATAGAGTCCCGTAGATTTCCGTAGGGACCTGTAGGGTTGTGTAAGTGCCCGCAGAAGTCGGTAGGAGTCTGTGGGATTCTGTAAGGTTCCGGAGGGTTCTGCAGGGTTCCGTAGGGACCCGTAGAGTTCCGTAGTGGCTGGTAACGTTCCGTAGGTCCCTGTGGGGTTCTGTATGGACCTGTAGGGTTCCGTAGGGGCCTGCAGGGTTCCGTAAGTGCCCGCAGGTGTCTGTAGGGTTCCGTAGGGGTCTGTAGGGTTCCGTAGGCACCTGCAGTGTTCTGTAGGAGCCCATAGGGTTTTAGTGAGGTTCCGTTGTGTTGCTAAGGGTCTTGTAGAGTGCTGTCGGGTCCTGGAGTATTCTGTAGGGTTCCAGAGGGGCTGGTAGGGTTCCGTCGAAATCTGAAGGGTTCCCTAGGGGCCCGTAGAGTCCCGTAGATTTCCGTAGGGGCCTGTAGGGTTGTGTAAGTGCCCGCAGGGGTTGGTAGGAGCTTGTAGGGTGCCATATGTTTCCGGAGGGTTGTGTAGGGTTCCGTAGGGGCCTGTGGTGTTCCCTAGGGGCCTGTAGAGTCTCGTAGAGTTCCGTAGGGTCCTGTAGGTTTCCATAAGCGCCCGCAGAGGTCTGAAGGGGCCCGTACTGTTCCGTAAGGATCCATAGGGTTCCGTAGAGCTTCGTAGGTTCCCTAGAGGCCTCTGGAGTACCGCAGGAGCCAGTAGTGTTCCGTAGGGTCCTCTAGGGTTGAGTAAGTGCCCGCAGGAGTCTGTAGGAATCCGTGGGATTCTGTAAGGTTCTGGAGGGTTCTGCAGGGTTCCGTAGGGGCCTGTAGAGTTCCGTAGTGGCTGGTAAAGTTCCGTAGGTCCCTGTGGGGTTCTGTATGGACCTGTAGGGTTCCGTAGGGGCCTGCAGGGTTCCGTAAGTGCCCGCAGGTGTCTGTAGGGTTCCGTAGAGGTCTGTAGGGTTCCGTAGGCACCTGCAGTGTTCTGTAGGAGCCCATAGGGTTTTAGTGAGGTTCCGTTGTGTTGCTAAGGGTCTTGTAGAGTGCTGTCGGGTCCTGGAGTATTCTGTAGGGTTCCAGAGGGCCTCATAGGGTTCCATCGAAATCTATAGGGTTCCCTAGGGGCCCATAGAGTCCCGTAGATTTCCGTAGGGACCTGTAGGGTTGTGTAAGTGCCCGCAGAAGTCGGTAGGAGTCTGTGGGATTCTGTAAGGTTCCGGAGGGTTCTGCAGGGTTCCGTAGGGACCCGTAGAGTTCCGTAGTGGCTGGTAACGTTCCGTAGGTCCCTGTGGGGTTCTGTATGGACCTGTAGGGTTCCGTAGGGGCCTGCAGGGTTCCGTAAGTGCCCGCAGGTGTCTGTAGGGTTCCGTAGGGGTCTGTAGGGTTCCGTAGGCACCTGCAGTGTTCTGTAGGAGCCCATAGGGTTTTAGTGAGGTTCCGTTGTGTTGCTAAGGGTCTTGTAGAGTGCTGTCGGGTCCTGGAGTATTCTGTAGGGTTCCAGAGGGGCTGGTAGGGTTCCGTCGAAATCTGAAGGGTTCCCTAGGGGCCCGTAGAGTCCCGTAGATTTCCGTAGGGGCCTGTAGGGTTGTGTAAGTGCCCGCAGGGGTTGGTAGGAGCTTGTAGGGTGCCATATGTTTCCGGAGGGTTGTGTAGGGTTCCGTAGGGGCCTGTGGTGTTCCCTAGGGGCCTGTAGAGTCTCGTAGAGTTCCGTAGGGTCCTGTAGGTTTCCATAAGCGCCCGCAGAGGTCTGAAGGGGCCCGTACTGTGCCGTAAGGATCCATAGGGTTCCGTAGAGCTTCGTAGGTTCCCTAGAGGCCTCTGGAGTACCGCAGTAGCCAGTAGTGTTCCGTAGGGTCCTCTAGGGTTGAGTAAGTGCCCGCAGGAGTCTGTAGGAATCCGTGGGATTCTGTAAGGTTCTGGAGGGTTCTGCAGGGTTCCGTAGGGGCCTGTAGAGTTCCGTAGTGGCTGGTAAAGTTCCGTAGGTCCCTGTGGGGTTCTGTATGGACCTGTAGGGTTCCGTAGGGGCCTGCAGGGTTCCGTAAGTGCCCGCAGGTGTCTGTAGGGTTCCGTAGGGGTCTGTAGGGTTCTGTAGGCACCTGCAGTGTTCTGTAGGAGCCCATAGGGTTTTAGTGAGGTTCCGTTGTGTTGCTAAGGGTCTTGTAGAGTGCTGTCGGGTCCTGGAGTATTCTGTAGGGTTCCAGAGGGCCTCGTAGGGTTCCATCGAAATCTATAGGGTTCCCTAGGGGCCCATAGAGTCCCGTAGATTTCCGTAGGGACCTGTAGGGTTGTGTAAGTGCCCGCAGAAGTCGGTAGGAGTCTGTGGGATTCTGTAAGGTTCCGGAGGGTTCTGCAGGGTTCCGTAGGGACCCGTAGAGTTCCGTAGTGGCTGGTAACGTTCCGTAGGTCCCTGTGGGGTTCTGTATGGACCTGTAGGGTTCCGTAGGGGCCTGCAGGGTTCCGTAAGTGCCCGCAGGTGTCTGTAGGGTTCCGTAGGGGTCTGTAGGGTTCCGTAGGCACCTGCAGTGTTCTGTAGGAGCCCATAGGGTTTTAGTGAGGTTCCGTTGTGTTGCTAAGGGTCTTGTAGAGTGCTGTCGGGTCCTGGAGTATTCTGTAGGGTTCCAGAGGGGCTGGTAGGGTTCCGTCGAAATCTGAAGGGTTCCCTAGGGGCCCGTAGAGTCCCGTAGATTTCCGTAGGGGCCTGTAGGGTTGTGTAAGTGCCCGCAGGGGTTGGTAGGAGCTTGTAGGGTGCCATATGTTTCCGGAGGGTTGTGTAGGGTTCCGTAGGGGCCTGTGGTGTTCCCTAGGGGCCTGTAGAGTCTCGTAGAGTTCCGTAGGGTCCTGTAGGTTTCCATAAGCGCCCGCAGAGGTCTGAAGGGGCCCGTACTGTGCCGTAAGGATCCATAGGGTTCCGTAGAGCTTCGTAGGTTCCCTAGAGGCCTCTGGAGTACCGCAGTAGCCAGTAGTGTTCCGTAGGGTCCTCTAGGGTTGAGTAAGTGCCCGCAGGAGTCTGTAGGAATCCGTGGGATTCTGTAAGGTTCTGGAGGGTTCTGCAGGGTTCCGTAGGGGCCTGTAGAGTTCCGTAGTGGCTGGTAAAGTTCCGTAGGTCCCTGTGGGGTTCTGTATGGACCTGTAGGGTTCCGTAGGGGCCTGCAGGGTTCCGTAAGTGCCCGCAGGTGTCTGTAGGGTTCCGTAGGGGTCTGTAGGGTTCTGTAGGCACCTGCAGTGTTCTGTAGGAGCCCATAGGGTTTTAGTGAGGTTCCGTTGTGTTGCTAAGGGTCTTGTAGAGTGCTGTCGGGTCCTGGAGTATTCTGTAGGGTTCCAGAGGGCCTCGTAGGGTTCCATCGAAATCTATAGGGTTCCCTAGGGGCCCATAGAGTCCCGTAGATTTCCGTAGGGACCTGTAGGGTTGTGTAAGTGCCCGCAGAAGTCGGTAGGAGTCTGTGGGATTCTGTAAGGTTCCGGAGGGTTCTGCAGGGTTCCGTAGGGACCCGTAGAGTTCCGTAGTGGCTGGTAACGTTCCGTAGGTCCCTGTGGGGTTCTGTATGGACCTGTAGGGTTCCGTAGGGGCCTGCAGGGTTCCGTAAGTGCCCGCAGGTGTCTGTAGGGTTCCGTAGGGGTCTGTAGGGTTCCGTAGGCACCTGCAGTGTTCTGTAGGAGCCCATAGGGTTTTAGTGAGGTTCCGTTGTGTTGCTAAGGGTCTTGTAGAGTGCTGTCGGGTCCTGGAGTATTCTGTAGGGTTCCAGAGGGGCTGGTAGGGTTCCGTCGAAATCTGAAGGGTTCCCTAGGGGCCCGTAGAGTCCCGTAGATTTCCGTAGGGGCCTGTAGGGTTGTGTAAGTGCCCGCAGGGGTTGGTAGGAGCTTGTAGGGTGCCATATGTTTCCGGAGGGTTGTGTAGGGTTCCGTAGGGGCCTGTGGTGTTCCCTAGGGGCCTGTAGAGTCTCGTAGAGTTCCGTAGGGTCCTGTAGGTTTCCATAAGCGCCCGCAGAGGTCTGAAGGGGCCCGTACTGTGCCGTAAGGATCCATAGGGTTCCGTAGAGCTTCGTAGGTTCCCTAGAGGCCTCTGGAGTACCGCAGTAGCCAGTAGTGTTCCGTAGGGTCCTCTAGGGTTGAGTAAGTGCCCGCAGGAGTCTGTAGGAATCCGTGGGATTCTGTAAGGTTCTGGAGGGTTCTGCAGGGTTCCGTAGGGGCCTGTAGAGTTCCGTAGTGGCTGGTAAAGTTCCGTAGGTCCCTGTGGGGTTCTGTATGGACCTGTAGGGTTCCGTAGGGGCCTGCAGGGTTCCGTAAGTGCCCGCAGGTGTCTGTAGGGTTCCGTAGGGGTCTGTAGGGTTCTGTAGGCACCTGCAGTGTTCTGTAGGAGCCCATAGGGTTTTAGTGAGGTTCCGTTGTGTTGCTAAGGGTCTTGTAGAGTGCTGTCGGGTCCTGGAGTATTCTGTAGGGTTCCAGAGGGCCTCGTAGGGTTCCATCGAAATCTATAGGGTTCCCTAGGGGCCCATAGAGTCCCGTAGATTTCCGTAGGGACCTGTAGGGTTGTGTAAGTGCCCGCAGAAGTCGGTAGGAGTCTGTGGGATTCTGTAAGGTTCCGGAGGGTTCTGCAGGGTTCCGTAGGGACCCGTAGAGTTCCGTAGTGGCTGGTAACGTTCCGTAGGTCCCTTTGGGGTTCTGTATGGACCTGTAGGGTTCCGTAGGGGCCTGCAGGGTTCCGTAAGTGCCCGCAGGTGTCTGTAGGGTTCCGTAGGGGTCTGTAGGGTTCCGTAGGCACCTGCAGTGTTCTGTAGGAGCCCATAGGGTTTTAGTGAGGTTCCGTTGTGTTGCTAAGGGTCTTGTAGAGTGCTGTCGGGTCCTGGAGTATTCTGTAGGGTTCCAGAGGGCCTCATAGGGTTCCATCGAAATCTATAGGGTTCCCTAGGGGCCCATAGAGTCCCGTAGATTTCCGTAGGGACCTGTAGGGTTGTGTAAGTGCCCGCAGAAGTCGGTAGGAGTCTGTGGGATTCTGTAAGGTTCCGGAGGGTTCTGCAGGGTTCCGTAGGGACCCGTAGAGTTCCGTAGTGGCTGGTAACGTTCCGTAGGTCCCTGTGGGGTTCTGTATGGACCTGTAGGGTTCCGTAGGGGCCTGCAGGGTTCCGTAAGTGCCCGCAGGTGTCTGTAGGGTTCCGTAGGGGTCTGTAGGGTTCCGTAGGCACCTGCAGTGTTCTGTAGGAGCCCATAAGGTTTTAGTGAGGTTCCGTTGTGTTGCTAAGGGTCTTGTAGAGTGCTGTCGGGTCCTGGAGTATTCTGTAGGGTTCCAGAGGGCCTCGTAGGGTTCCATCGAAATCTATAGGGTTCCCTAGGGGCCCATAGAGTCCCGTAGATTTCCGTAGGGACCTGTAGGGTTGTGTAAGTGCCCGCAGAAGTCGGTAGGAGTCTGTGGGATTCTGTAAGGTTCCGGAGGGTTCTGCAGGGTTCCGTAGGGACCCGTAGAGTTCCGTAGTGGCTGGTAACGTTCCGTAGGTCCCTGTGGGGTTCTGTATGGATCTGTAGGGTTCCGTAGGGGCCTGCAGGGTTCCGTAAGTGCCCGCCGGTGTCTGTAGGGTTCCGTAGAGGTCTGTAGGGTTCCGTAGGCACCTGCAGTGTTCTGTAGGAGCCCATAGGGTTTTAGTGAGGTTCCGTTGTGTTGCTAAGGGTCTTGTAGAGTGCTGTCGGGTCCTGGAGTATTCTGTAGGGTTCCAGAGGGGCTGGTAGGGTTCCGTCGAAATCTGAAGGGTTCCCTAGGGGCCCATAGAGTCCCGTAGATTTCCGTAGGGGCCTGTAGGGTTGTGTAAGTGCCCGCAGGGGTTGGTAGGAGCTTGTAGGGTGCCATATGTTTCCGGAGGGTTGTGTAGGGTTCCGTAGGGGCCTGTGGTGTTCCCTAGGGGCCTGTAGAGTCTCGTAGAGTTCCGTAGGGTCCTGTAGGTTTCCATAAGCGCCCGCAAAGGTCTGAAGGGGCCCGTACTGTGCCGTAAGGATCCATAGGGTTCCGTAGAGCTTCGTAGGTTCCCTAGAGGCCTCTGGAGTACCGCAGGAGCCAGTAGTGTTCCGTAGGGTCCTCTAGGGTTGAGTAAGTGCCCGCAGGAGTCTGTAGGAATCCGTGGGATTCTGTAAGGTTCTGGAGGGTTCTGCAGGGTTCCGTAGGGGCCTGTAGAGTTCCGTAGTGGCTGGTAAAGTTCCGTAGGTCCCTGTGGGGTTCTGTATGGACCTGTAGGGTTCCGTAGGGGCCTGCAGGGTTCCGTAAGTGCCCGCCGGTGTCTGTAGGGTTCCGTAGGGGTCTGTAGGGTTCTGTAGGCACCTGCAGTGTTCTGTAGGAGCCCATAGGATTTTAGTGAGGTTACGTTGTGTTGCTAAGGGTCTTGTAGAGTGCTGTCGGGTCCTGGAGTATTCTGTAGGGTTCCAGAGGGCCTCGTAGGGTTCCATCGAAATCTATAGGGTTCCCTAGGGGCCCATAGAGTCCCGTAGATTTCCGTAGGGACCTGTAGGGTTGTGTAAGTGCCCGCAGAAGTCGGTAGGAGTCTGTGGGATTCTGTAAGGTTCCGGAGGGTTCTGCAGGGTTCCGTAGGGACCCGTAGAGTTCCGTAGTGGCTGGTAACGTTCCGTAGGTCCCTGTGGGGTTCTGTATGGACCTGTAGGGTTCCGTAGGGGCCTGCAGGGTTCCGTAAGTGCCCGCAGGTGTCTGTAGGGTTCCGTAGGGGTCTGTAGGGTTCCGTAGGCACCTGCAGTGTTCTGTAGGAGCCCATAGGGTTTTAGTGAGGTTCCGTTGTGTTGCTAAGGGTCTTGTAGAGTGCTGTTGGGTCCTGGAGTATTCTGTAGGGTTCCAGAGGGGCTGGTAGGGTTCCGTCGAAATCTGAAGGGTTCCCTAGGGGCCCGTAGAGTCCCGTAGATTTCCGTAGGGGCCTGTAGGGTTGTGTAAGTGCCCGCAGGGGTTGGTAGGAGCTTGTAGGGTGCCATATGTTTCCGGAGGGTTGTGTAGGGTTCCGTAGGGGCCTGTGGTGTTCCCTAGGGGCCTGTAGAGTCTCGTAGAGTTCCGTAGGGTCCTGTAGGTTTCCATAAGCGCCCGCAGAGGTCTGAAGGGGCCCGTACTGTTCCGTAAGGATCCATAGGGTTCCGTAGAGCTTCGTAGGTTCCCTAGAGGCCTCTGGAGTACCGCAGGAGCCAGTAGTGTTCCGTAGGGTCCTCTAGGGTTGAGTAAGTGCCCGCAGGAGTCTGTAGGAATCCGTGGGATTCTGTAAGGTTCCGGAGGGTTCTGCAGGGTTCCGTAGGGGCCTGTAGAGTTCCGTAGTGGCTGGTAAAGTTCCGTAGGTCCCTGTGGGGTTCTGTATGGACCTGTAGGGTTCCGTAGGGGCCTGCAGGGTTCCGTAAGTGCCCGCAGGTGTCTGTAGGGTTCCGTAGGGGTCTGTAGGGTTCCGTAGGCACCTGCAGTGTTCTGTAGGAGCCCATAGGGTTTTAGTGAGGTTCCGTTGTGTTGCTAAGGGTCTTGTAGAGTGCTGTCGGGTCCTGGAGTATTCTGTAGGGTTCCAGAGGGCCTCGTAGGGTTCCATCGAAATCTATAGGGTTCCCTAGGGGCCCATAGAGTCCCGTAGATTTCCGTAGGGACCTGTAGGGTTGTGTAAGTGCCCGCAGAAGTCGGTAGGAGTCTGTGGGATTCTGTAAGGTTCCGGAGGGTTCTGCAGGGTTCCGTAGGGACCCGTAGAGTTCCGTAGTGGCTGGTAACGTTCCGTAGGTCCCTGTGGGGTTCTGTATGGACCTGTAGGGTTCCGTAGGGGCCTGCAGGGTTCCGTAAGTGCCCGCAGGTGTCTGTAGGGTTCCGTAGGGGTCTGTAGGGTTCCGTAGGCACCTGCAGTGTTCTGTAGGAGCCCATAGGGTTTTAGTGAGGTTCCGTTGTGTTGCTAAGGGTCTTGTAGAGTGCTGTCGGGTCCTGGAGTATTCTGTAGGGTTCCAGAGGGCCTCGTAGGGTTCCATCGAAATCTATAGGGTTCCCTAGGGGCCCATAGAGTCCCGTAGATTTCCGTAGGGACCTGTAGGGTTGTGTAAGTGCCCGCAGAAGTCGGTAGGAGTCTGTGGGATTCTGTAAGGTTCCGGAGGGTTCTGCAGGGTTCCGTAGGGACCCGTAGAGTTCCGTAGTGGCTGGTAACGTTCCGTAGGTCCCTGTGGGGTTCTGTATGGACCTGTAGGGTTCCGTAGGGGCCTGCAGGGTTCCGTAAGTGCCCGCAGGTGTCTGTAGGGTTCCGTAGGGGTCTGTAGGGTTCCGTAGGCACCTGCAGTGTTCTGTAGGAGCCCATAGGGTTTTAGTGAGGTTCCGTTGTGTTGCTAAGGGTCTTGTAGAGTGCTGTCGGGTCCTGGAGTATTCTGTAGGGTTCCAGAGGGGCTGGTAGGGTTCCGTCGAAATCTGAAGGGTTCCCTAGGGGCCCGTAGAGTCCCGTAGATTTCCGTAGGGGCCTGTAGGGTTGTGTAAGTGCCCGCAGGGGTTGGTAGGAGCTTGTAGGGTGCCATATGTTTCCGGAGGGTTGTGTAGGGTTCCGTAGGGGCCTGTGGTGTTCCCTAGGGGCCTGGAGAGTCTCGTAGAGTTCCGTAGGGTCCTGTAGGTTTCCATAAGCGCCCGCAGAGGTCTGAAGGGGCCCGTACTGTTCCGTAAGGATCCATAGGGTTCCGTAGAGCTTCGTAGGTTCCCTAGAGGCCTCTGGAGTACCGCAGGAGCCAGTAGTGTTCCGTAGGGTCCTCTAGGGTTGAGTAAGTGCCCGCAGGAGTCTGTAGGAATCCGTGGGATTCTGTAAGGTTCTGGAGGGTTCTGCAGGGTTCCGTAGGGGCCTGTAGAGTTCCGTAGTGGCTGGTAAAGTTCCGTAGGTCCCTGTGGGGTTCTGTATGGACCTGTAGGGTTCCGTAGGGGCCTGCAGGGTTCCGTAAGTGCCCGCAGGTGTCTGTAGGGTTCCGTAGGGGTCTGTAGGGTTCCGTAGGCACCTGCAGTGTTCTGTAGGAGCCCATAGGGTTTTAGTGAGGTTCCGTTGTGTTGCTAAGGGTCTTGTAGAGTGCTGTCGGGTCCTGGAGTATTCTGTAGGGTTCCAGAGGGCCTCGTAGGGTTCCATCGAAATCTATAGGGTTCCCTAGGGGCCCATAGAGTCCCGTAGATTTCCGTAGGGACCTGTAGGGTTGTGTAAGTGCCCGCAGAAGTCTGTAGGAGTCTGTGGGATTCTGTAAGGTTCCGGAGGGTTCTGCAGGGTTCCGTAGGGACCCGTAGAGTTCCGTAGTGGCTGGTAACGTTCCGTAGGTCCCTGTGGGGTTCTGTATGGACCTGTAGGGTTCCGTAGGGGCCTGCAGGGTTCCGTAAGTGCCCGCAGGTGTCTGTAGGGTTCCGTAGGGGTCTGTAGGGTTCCGTAGGCACCTGCAGTGTTCTGTAGGAGCCCATAGGGTTTTAGTGAGGTTCCGTTGTGTTGCTAAGGGTCTTGTAGAGTGCTGTCGGGTCCTGGAGTATTCTGTAGGGTTCCAGAGGGCCTCGTAGGGTTCCATCGAAATCTATAGGGTTCCCTAGGGGCCCATAGAGTCCCGTAGATTTCCGTAGGGACCTGTAGGGTTGTGTAAGTGCCCGCAGAAGTCGGTAGGAGTCTGTGGGATTCTGTAAGGTTCCGGAGGGTTCTGCAGGGTTCCGTAGGGACCCGTAGAGTTCCGTAGTGGCTGGTAACGTTCCGTAGGTCCCTGTGGGGTTCTGTATGGACCTGTAGGGTTCCGTAGGGGCCTGCAGGGTTCCGTAAGTGCCCGCCGGTGTCTGTAGGGTTCCGTATAGGTCTGTAGGGTTCCGTAGGCACCTGCAGTGTTCTGTAGGAGCCCATAGGGTTTTAGTGAGGTTCCGTTGTGTTGCTAAGGGTCTTGTAGAGTGCTGTCGGGTCCTGGAGTATTCTGTAGGGTTCCAGAGGGCCTCGTAGGGTTCCATCGAAATCTATAGGGTTCCCTAGGGGCCCATAGAGTCCCGTAGATTTCCGTAGGGACCTGTAGGGTTGTGTAAGTGCCCGCAGAAGTCGGTAGGAGTCTGTGGGATTCTGTAAGGTTCCGGAGGGTTCTGCAGGGTTCCGTAGGGACCCGTAGAGTTCCGTAGTGGCTGGTAACGTTCCGTAGGGCCCTGTGGGGTTCTGTATGGACCTGTAGGGTTCCGTAGGGGCCTGCAGGGTTCCGTAAGTGCCCGCAGGTGTCTGTAGGGTTCCGTAGGGGTCTGTAGGGTTCTGTAGGCACCTGCAGTGTTCTGTAGGAGCCCATAGGGTTTTAGTGAGGTTCCGTTGTGTTGCTAAGGGTCTTGTAGAGTGCTGTCGGGTCCTGGAGTATTCTGTAGGGTTCCAGAGGGCCTCGTAGGGTTCCATCGAAATCTATAGGGTTCCCTAGGGGCCCATAGAGTCCCGTAGATTTCCGTAGGGACCTGTAGGGTTGTGTAAGTGCCCGCAGAAGTCTGTAGGAGTCTGTGGGATTCTGTAAGGTTCCGGAGGGTTCTGCAGGGTTCCGTAGGGACCCGTAGAGTTCCGTAGTGGCTGGTAACGTTCCGTAGGTCCCTGTGGGGTTCTGTATGGACCTGTAGGGTTCCGTAGGGGCCTGCAGGGTTCCGTAAGTGCTCGCAGGTGTCTGTAGGGTTCCGTAGGGGTCTGTAGGGTTCTGTAGGCACCTGCAGTGTTCTGTAGGAGCCCATAGGGTTTTAGTGAGGTTCCGTTGTGTTGCTAAGGGTCTTGTAGAGTGCTGTCGGGTCCTGGAGTATTCTGTAGGGTTCCAGAGGGCCTCGTAGGGTTCCATCGAAATCTATAGGGTTCCCTAGGGGCCCATAGAGTCCCGTAGATTTCCGTAGGGACCTGTAGGGTTGTGTAAGTGCCCGCAGAAGTCGGTAGGAGTCTGTGGGATTCTGTAAGGTTCCGGAGGGTTCTGCAGGGTTCCGTAGGGACCCGTAGAGTTCCGTAGTGGCTGGTAACGTTCCGTAGGTCCCTGTGGGGTTCTGTATGGACCTGTAGGGTTCCGTAGGGGCCTGCAGGGTTCCGTAAGTGCCCGCAGGTGTCTGTAGGGTTCCGTAGGGGTCTGTAGGGCTCCGTAGGCACCTGCAGTGTTCTGTAGGAGCCCATAGGGTTTTAGTGAGGTTCCGTTGTGTTGCTAAGGGTCTTGTAGAGTGCTGTCGGGTCCTGGAGTATTCTGTAGGGTTCCAGAGGGCCTCATAGGGTTCCATCGAAATCTATAGGGTTCCCTAGGGGCCCATAGAGTCCCGTAGATTTCCGTAGGGACCTGTAGGGTTGTGTAAGTGCCCGCAGAAGTCGGTAGGAGTCTGTGGGATTCTGTAAGGTTCCGGAGGGTTCTGCAGGGTTCCGTAGGGACCCGTAGAGTTCCGTAGTGGCTGGTAACGTTCCGTAGGTCCCTGTGGGGTTCTGTATGGACCTGTAGGGTTCCGTAGGGGCCTGCAGGGTTCCGTAAGTGCCCGCAGGTGTCTGTAGGGTTCCGTAGAGGTCTGTAGGGTTCCGTAGGCACCTGCAGTGTTCTGTAGGAGCCCATAGGGTTTTAGTGAGGTTCCGTTGTGTTGCTAAGGGTCTTGTAGAGTGCTGTCGGGTCCTGGAGTATTCTGTAGGGTTCCAGAGGGCCTCGTAGGATTCCATCAAAATCTATAGGGTTCCCTAGGGGCCCGTAGAGTCCCGTAGATTTCCGTAGGGGCCTGTAGGGTTGTGTAAGTGCCCGCAGGGGTTGGTAGGAGCTTGTAGGGTGCCATATGTTTCCGGAGGGTTGTGTAGGGTTCCGTAGGGGCCTGTGGTGTTCCCTAGGGGCCTGTAGAGTCTCGTAGAGTTCCGTAGGGTCCTGTAGGTTTCCATAAGCGCCCGCAGAGGTCTGAAGGGGCCCGTACTGTGCCGTAAGGATCCATAGGGTTCCGTAGAGCTTCGTAGGTTCCCTAGAGGCCTCTGGAGTACCGCAGGAGCCAGTAGTGTTCCGTAGGGTCCTCTAGGGTTGAGTAAGTGCCCGCAGGAGTCTGTAGGAATCCGTGGGATTCTGTAAGGTTCTGGAGGGTTCTGCAGGGTTCCGTAGGGGCCTGTAGAGTTCCGTAGTGGCTGGTAACGTTCCGTAGGTCCCTGTGGGGTTCTGTATGGACCTGTAGGGTTCCGTAGGGGCCTGCAGGGTTCCGTAAGTGCCCGCAGGTGTCTGTAGGGTTCCGTAGGGGTCTGTAGGGTTCCGTAGGCACCTGCAGTGTTCTGTAGGAGCCCATAGGGTTTTAGTGAGGTTCCGTTGTGTTGCTAAGGGTCTTGTAGAGTGCTGTCGGGTCCTGGAGTATTCTGTAGGGTTCCAGAGGGCCTCGTAGGGTTCCATCGAAATCTATAGGGTTCCCTAGGGGCCCATAGAGTCCCGTAGATTTCCGTAGGGACCTGTAGGGTTGTGTAAGTGCCCGCAGAAGTCGGTAGGAGTCTGTGGGATTCTGTAAGGTTCCGGAGGGTTCTGCAGGGTTCCGTAGGGACCCGTAGAGTTCCGTAGTGGCTGGTAACGTTCCGTAGGTCCCTGTGGGGTTCTGTATGGACCTGTAGGGTTCCGTAGGGGCCTGCAGGGTTCCGTAAGTGCCCGCCGGTGTCTGTAGGGTTCCGTAGAGGTCTGTAGGGTTCCGTAGGCACCTGCAGTGTTCTGTAGGAGCCCATAGGGTTTTAGTGAGGTTCCGTTGTGTTGCTAAGGGTCTTGTAGAGTGCTGTCGGGTCCTGGAGTATTCTGTAGGGTTCCAGAGGGCCTCGTAGGGTTCCATCGAAATCTATAGGGTTCCCTAGGGGCCCATAGAGTCCCGTAGATTTCCGTAGGGACCTGTAGGGTTGTGTAAGTGCCCGCAGGGGTTGGTAGGAGCTTGTAGGGTGCCATATGTTTCCGGAGGGTTGTGTAGGGTTCCGTAGGGGCCTGTGGTGTTCCCTAGGGGCCTGTAGAGTCTCATACAGTTCCGTAGGGTCCTGTAGGTTTCCATAAGCGCCCGCAGAGGTCTGAAGGGGCCCGTACTGTTCCGTAAGGATCCATAGGGTTCCGTAGAGCTTCGTAGGTTCCCTAGAGGCCTCTGGAGTACCGCAGGAGCCAGTAGTGTTCCGTAGGGTCCTCTAGGGTTGAGCAAGTGCCCGCAGGAGTCTGTAGGAATCCGTGGGATTCTGTAAGGTTCTGGAGGGTTCTGCAGGGTTCCGTAGGGGCCCGTAGAGTTCCGTAGTGGCTGGTAAAGTTCCGTAGGTCCCTGTGGGGTTCTGTATGGACCTGTAGGGTTCCGTAGGGGCCTGCAGGGTTCCGGAAATGCCCGCAGGTGTCTGTAGGGTTCCGTAGGGGTCTGTAGGGTTCCGTAGGCACCTGCAGTGTTCTGTAGGAGCCCATAGGGTTTTAGTGAGGTTCCGTTGTGTTGCTAAGGGTCTTGTAGAGTGCTGTCGGGTCCTGGAGTATTCTGTAGGGTTCCAGAGGGCCTCGTAGGGTTCCATCGAAATCTATAGGGTTCCCTAGGGGCCCATAGAGTCCCGTAGATTTCCGTAGGGACCTGTAGGGTTGTGTAAGTGCCCGCAGAAGTCGGTAGGAGTCTGTGGGATTCTGTAAGGTTCCGGAGGGTTCTGCAGGGTTCCGTAGGGACCCGTAGAGTTCCGTAGTGGCTGGTAAAGTTCCGTAGGGCCCTGTGGGGTTCTGTATGGACCTGTAGGGTTCCGTAGGGGCCTGCAGGGTTCCGTAAGTGCCCGCAGGTGTCTGTAGGGTTCCGTAGGGGTCTGTAGGGTTCCGTAGGCACCTGCAGTGTTCTGTAGGAGCCCATAGGGTTTTAGTGAGGTTCCGTTGTGTTGCTAAGGGTCTTGTAGAGTGCTGTCGGGTCCTGGAGTATTCTGTAGGGTTCCAGAGGGCCTCGTAGGGTTCCATCGAAATCTATAGGGTTCCCTAGGGGCCCATAGAGTCCCGTAGATTTCCGTAGGGACCTGTAGGGTTGTGTAAGTGCCCGCAGAAGTCGGTAGGAGTCTGTGGGATTCTGTAAGGTTCCGGAGGGTTCTGCAGGGTTCCGTAGGGACCCGTAGAGTTCCGTAGTGGCTGGTAACGTTCCGTAGGGCCCTGTGGGGTTCTGTATGGACCTGTAGGGTTCCGTAGGGGCCTGCAGGGTTCCGTAAGTGCTCGCAGGTGTCTGTAGGGTTCCGTAGGGGTCTGTAGGGTTCTGTAGGCACCTGCAGTGTTCTGTAGGAGCCCATAGGGTTTTAGTGAGGTTCCGTTGTGTTGCTAAGGGTCTTGTAGAGTGCTGTCGGGTCCTGGAGTATTCTGTAGGGTTCCAGAGGGCCTCGTAGGGTTCCATCGAAATCTATAGGGTTCCCTAGGGGCCCATAGAGTCCCGTAGATTTCCGTAGGGACCTGTAGGGTTGTGTAAGTGCCCGCAGAAGTCGGTAGGAGTCTGTGGGATACTGTAAGGTTCCGGAGGGTTCTGCAGGGTTCCGTAGGGACCCGTAGAGTTCCGTAGTGGCTGGTAACGTTCCGTAGGTCCCTGTGGGGTTCTGTATGGACCTGTAGGGTTCCGTAGGGGCCTGCAGGGTTCCGTAAGTGCCCGCAGGTGTCTGTAGGGTTCCGTAGGGGTCTGTAGGGCTCCGTAGGCACCTGCAGTGTTCTGTAGGAGCCCATAGGGTTTTAGTGAGGTTCCGTTGTGTTGCTAAGGGTCTTGTAGAGTGCTGTCGGGTCCTGGAGTATTCTGTAGGGTTCCAGAGGGCCTCGTAGGGTTCCGTCGAAATCTGAAGGGTTCCCTAGGGGCCCGTAGAGTCCCGTAGATTTCCGTAGGGGCCTGTAGGGTTGTGTAAGTGCCCGCAGGGGTTGGTAGGAGCTTGTAGGGTGCCATATGTTTCCGGAGGGTTGTGTAGGGTTCCGTAGGGGCCTGTGGTGTTCCCTAGGGGCCTGTAGAGTCTCGTAGAGTTCCGTAGGGTCCTGTAGGTTTCCATAAGCGCCCGCAGAGGTCTGAAGGGGCCCGTACTGTGCCGTAAGGATCCATAGGGTTCCGTAGAGCTTCGTAGGTTCCCTAGAGGCCTCTGGAGTACCGCAGGAGCCAGTAGTGTTCCGTAGGGTCCTCTAGGGTTGAGTAAGTGCCCGCAGGAGTCTGTAGGAATCCGTGGGATTCTGTAAGGTTCTGGAGGGTTCTGCAGGGTTCCGTAGGGGCCTGTAGAGTTCCGTAGTGGCTGGTAAAGTTCCGTAGGTCCCTGTGGGGTTCTGTATGGACCTGTAGGGTTCCGTAGGGGCCTGCAGGGTTCCGTAAGTGCCCGCAGGTGTCTGTAGGGTTCCGTAGGGGTCTGTAGGGTTCCGTAGGCACCTGCAGTGTTCTGTAGGAGCCCATAGGGTTTTAGTGAGGTTCCGTTGTGTTGCTAAGGGTCTTGTAGAGTGCTGTCGGGTCCTGGAGTATTCTGTAGGGTTCCAGAGGGCCTCGTAGGGTTCCATCGAAATCTATAGGGTTCCCTAGGGGCCCATAGAGTCCCGTAGATTTCCGTAGGGACCTGTAGGGTTGTGTAAGTGCCCGCAGAAGTCGGTAGGAGTCTGTGGGATTCTGTAAGGTTCCGGAGGGTTCTGCAGGGTTCCGTAAGGACCCGTAGAGTTCCGTAGTGGCTGGTAACGTTCCGTAGGTCCCTGTGGGGTTCTGTATGGACCTGTAGGGTTCCGTAGGGGCCTGCAGGGTTCCGTAAGTGCCCGCAGGTGTCTGTAGGGTTCCGTAGGGGTCTGTAGGGTTCCGTAGGCACCTGCAGTGTTCTGTAGGAGCCCATAGGGTTTTAGTGAGGTTCCGTTGTGTTGCTAAGGGTCTTGTAGAGTGCTGTCGGGTCCTGGAGTATTCTGTAGGGTTCCAGAGGGCCTCGTAGGGTTCCATCGAAATCTATAGGGTTCCCTAGGGGCCCATAGAGTCCCGTAGATTTCCGTAGGGACCTGTAGGGTTGTGTAAGTGCCCGCAGGGGTTGGTAGGAGCTTGTAGGGTGCCATATGTTTCCGGAGGGTTGTGTAGGGTTCCGTAGGGGCCTGTGGTGTTCCCTAGGGGCCTGTAGAGTCTCGTAGAGTTCCGTAGGGTCCTGTAGGTTTCCATAAGCGCCCGCAGAGGTCTGAAGGGGCCCGTACTGTGCCGTAAGGATCCATAGGGTTCCGTAGAGCTTCGTAGGTTCCCTAGAGGCCTCTGGAGTACCACAGGAGCCAGTAGTGTTCCGTAGGGTCCTCTAGGGTTGAGTAAGTGCCCGCAGGAGTCTGTAGGAATCCGTGGGATTCTGTAAGGTTCTGGAGGGTTCTGCAGGGTTCCGTAGGGACCCGTAGAGTTCCGTAGTGCCTGGTAACGTTCCGTAGGTCCCTGTGGGGTTCTGTATGGACCTGTAGGGTTCCGTAGGGGCCTGCAGGGTTCCGTAAGTGCCCGCAGGTGTCTGTAGGGTTCCGTAGAGGTCTGTAGGGTTCCGTAGGCACCTGCAGTGTTCTGTAGGAGCCCATAGGGTTTTAGTGAGGTTCCGTTGTGTTGCTAAGGGTCTTGTAGAGTGCTGTCGGGTCCTGGAGTATTCTGTAGGGTTCCAGAGGGCCTCGTAGGGTTCCATCGAAATCTATAGGTTTCCCTAGGGGCCCATAGAGTCCCGTAGATTTCCGTAGGGACCTGTAGGGTTGTGTAAGTGCCCGCAGAAGTCGGTAGGAGTCTGTGGGATTCTGTAAGGTTCCGGAGGGTTCTGCAGGGTTCCGTAGGGACCCGTAGAGTTCCGTAGTGGCTGGTAACGTTCCGTAGGGCCCTGTGGGGTTCTGTATGGACCTGTAGGGTTCCGTAGGGGCCTGCAGGGTTCCGTAAGTGCCCGCAGGTGTCTGTAGGGTTCCGTAGGGGTCTGTAGGGTTCCGTAGGCACCTGCAGTGTTCTGTAGGAGCCCATAGGGTTTTAGTGAGGTTCCGTTGTGTTGCTAAGGGTCTTGTAGAGTGCTGTCGGGTCCTGGAGTATTCTGTAGGGTTCCAGAGGGCCTCGTAGGGTTCCATCGAAATCTATAGGGTTCCCTAGGGGCCCATAGAGTCCCGTAGATTTCCGTAGGGACCTGTAGGGTTGTGTAAGTGCCCGCAGAAGTCGGTAGGAGTCTGTGGGATTCTGTAAGGTTCCGGAGGGTTCTGCAGGGTTCCGTAGGGACCCGTAGAGTTCCGTAGTGGCTGGTAACGTTCCGTAGGGCCCTGTGGGGTTCTGTATGGACCTGTAGGGTTCCGTAGGGGCCTGCAGGGTTCCGTAAGTGCTCGCAGGTGTCTGTAGGGTTCCGTAGGGGTCTGTAGGGTTCTGTAGGCACCTGCAGTGTTCTGTAGGAGCCCATAGGGTTTTAGTGAGGTTCCGTTGTGTTGCTAAGGGTCTTGTAGAGTGCTGTCGGGTCCTGGAGTATTCTGTAGGGTTCCAGAGGGCCTCGTAGGGTTCCATCGAAATCTATAGGGTTCCCTAGGGGCCCATAGAGTCCCGTAGATTTCCGTAGGGACCTGTAGGGTTGTGTAAGTGCCCGCAGAAGTCGGTAGGAGTCTGTGGGATACTGTAAGGTTCCGGAGGGTTCTGCAGGGTTCCGTAGGGACCCGTAGAGTTCCGTAGTGGCTGGTAACGTTCCGTAGGTCCCTGTGGGGTTCTGTATGGACCTGTAGGGTTCCGTAGGGGCCTGCAGGGTTCCGTAAGTGCCCGCAGGTGTCTGTAGGGTTCCGTAGGGGTCTGTAGGGCTCCGTAGGCACCTGCAGTGTTCTGTAGGAGCCCATAGGGTTTTAGTGAGGTTCCGTTGTGTTGCTAAGGGTCTTGTAGAGTGCTGTCGGGTCCTGGAGTATTCTGTAGGGTTCCAGAGGGCCTCGTAGGGTTCCGTCGAAATCTGAAGGGTTCCCTAGGGGCCCGTAGAGTCCCGTAGATTTCCGTAGGGGCCTGTAGGGTTGTGTAAGTGCCCGCAGGGGTTGGTAGGAGCTTGTAGGGTGCCATATGTTTCCGGAGGGTTGTGTAGGGTTCCGTAGGGGCCTGTGGTGTTCCCTAGGGGCCTGTAGAGTCTCGTAGAGTTCCGTAGGGTCCTGTAGGTTTCCATAAGCGCCCGCAGAGGTCTGAAGGGGCCCGTACTGTGCCGTAAGGATCCATAGGGTTCCGTAGAGCTTCGTAGGTTCCCTAGAGGCCTCTGGAGTACCGCAGGAGCCAGTAGTGTTCCGTAGGGTCCTCTAGGGTTGAGTAAGTGCCCGCAGGAGTCTGTAGGAATCCGTGGGATTCTGTAAGGTTCTGGAGGGTTCTGCAGGGTTCCGTAGGGGCCTGTAGAGTTCCGTAGTGGCTGGTAAAGTTCCGTAGGTCCCTGTGGGGTTCTGTATGGACCTGTAGGGTTCCGTAGGGGCCTGCAGGGTTCCGTAAGTGCCCGCAGGTGTCTGTAGGGTTCCGTAGGGGTCTGTAGGGTTCCGTAGGCACCTGCAGTGTTCTGTAGGAGCCCATAGGGTTTTAGTGAGGTTCCGTTGTGTTGCTAAGGGTCTTGTAGAGTGCTGTCGGGTCCTGGAGTATTCTGTAGGGTTCCAGAGGGCCTCGTAGGGTTCCATCGAAATCTATAGGGTTCCCTAGGGGCCCATAGAGTCCCGTAGATTTCCGTAGGGACCTGTAGGGTTGTGTAAGTGCCCGCAGAAGTCGGTAGGAGTCTGTGGGATTCTGTAAGGTTCCGGAGGGTTCTGCAGGGTTCCGTAAGGACCCGTAGAGTTCCGTAGTGGCTGGTAACGTTCCGTAGGTCCCTGTGGGGTTCTGTATGGACCTGTAGGGTTCCGTAGGGGCCTGCAGGGTTCCGTAAGTGCCCGCAGGTGTCTGTAGGGTTCCGTAGGGGTCTGTAGGGTTCCGTAGGCACCTGCAGTGTTCTGTAGGAGCCCATAGGGTTTTAGTGAGGTTCCGTTGTGTTGCTAAGGGTCTTGTAGAGTGCTGTCGGGTCCTGGAGTATTCTGTAGGGTTCCAGAGGGCCTCGTAGGGTTCCATCGAAATCTATAGGGTTCCCTAGGGGCCCATAGAGTCCCGTAGATTTCCGTAGGGACCTGTAGGGTTGTGTAAGTGCCCGCAGGGGTTGGTAGGAGCTTGTAGGGTGCCATATGTTTCCGGAGGGTTGTGTAGGGTTCCGTAGGGGCCTGTGGTGTTCCCTAGGGGCCTGTAGAGTCTCGTAGAGTTCCGTAGGGTCCTGTAGGTTTCCATAAGCGCCTGCAGAGGTCTGAAGGGGCCCGTACTGTGCCGTAAGGATCCATAGGGTTCCGTAGAGCTTCGTAGGTTCCCTAGAGGCCTCTGGAGTACCACAGGAGCCAGTAGTGTTCCGTAGGGTCCTCTAGGGTTGAGTAAGTGCCCGCAGGAGTCTGTAGGAATCCGTGGGATTCTGTAAGGTTCTGGAGGGTTCTGCAGGGTTCCGTAGGGACCCGTAGAGTTCCGTAGTGCCTGGTAACGTTCCGTAGGTCCCTGTGGGGTTCTGTATGGACCTGTAGGGTTCCGTAGGGGCCTGCAGGGTTCCGTAAGTGCCCGCAGGTGTCTGTAGGGTTCCGTAGGGGTCTGTAGGGTTCCGTAGGCACCTGCAGTGTTCTGTAGGAGACCATAGGATTTTAGTGAGGTTCCGTTGTGTTGCTAAGGGTCTTGTAGAGTGCTGTCGGGTCCTGGAGTATTCTGTAGGGTTCCAGAGGGCCTCGTAGGGTTCCATCGAAATCTATAGGGTTCCCTAGGGGCCCATAGAGTCCCGTAGATTTCCGTAGGGACCTGTAGGGTTGTGTAAGTGCCCGCAGAAGTCTGTAGGAGTCTGTGGGATTCTGTAAGGTTCCGGAGGGTTCTGCAGGGTTCCGTAGGGACCCGTAGAGTTCCGTAGTGGCTGGTAACGTTCCGTAGGTCCCTGTGGGGTTCTGTATGGACCTGTAGGGTTCCGTAGGGGCCTGCAGGGTTCCGTAAGTGCCCGCAGGTGTCTGTAGGGTTCCGTAGGGGTCTGTAGGGTTCCGTAGGCACCTGCAGTGTTCTGTAGGAGCCCATAGGGTTTTAGTGAGGTTCCGTTGTGTTGCTAAGGGTCTTGTAGAGTGCTGTCGGGTCCTGGAGCATTCTGTAGGGTTCCAGAGGGCCTCGTAGGGTTCCATCGAAATCTGAAGGGTTCCCTAGGGGCCCATAGAGTCCCGTAGATTTCCGTAGGGACCTGTAGGGTTGTGTAAGTGCCCGCAGAAGTCGGTAGGAGTCTGTGGGATTCTGTAAGGTTCCGGAGGGTTCTGCAGGGTTCCGTAGGGACCCGTAGAGTTCCGTAGTGGCTGGTAACGTTCCGTAGGTCCCTGTGGGGTTCTGTATGGACCTGTAGGGTTCCGTAGGGGCCTGCAGGGTTCCGTAAGTGCCCGCCGGTGTCTGTAGGGTTCCGTAGAGGTCTGTAGGGTTCCGTAGGCACCTGCAGTGTTCTGTAGGAGCCCATAGGGTTTTAGTGAGGTTCCGTTGTGTTGCTAAGGGTCTTGTAGAGTGCTGTCGGGTCCTGGAGTATTCTGTAGGGTTCCAGAGGGCCTCGTAGGGTTCCATCGAAATCTATAGGTTTCCCTAGGGGCCCATAGAGTCCCGTAGATTTCCGTAGGGACCTGTAGGGTTGTGTAAGTGCCCGCAGGGGTTGGTAGGAGCTTGTAGGGTGCCATATGTTTCCGGAGGGTTGTGTAGGGTTCCGTAGGGGCCTGTGGTGTTCCCTAGGGGCCTGTAGAGTCTCGTAGAGTTCCGTAGGGTCCTGTAGGTTTCCATAAGCGCCCGCAGAGGTCTGAAGGGGCCCGTACTGTGCCGTAAGGATCCATAGGGTTCCGTAGAGCTTCGTAGGTTCCCTAGAGGCCTCTGGAGTACCGCAGGAGCCAGTAGTGTTCCGTAGGGTCCTCTAGGGTTGAGTAAGTGCCCGCAGGAGTCTGTAGGAATCCGTGGGATTCTGTAAGGTTCTGGAGGGTTCTGCAGGGTTCCGTAGGGGCCTGTAGAGTTCCGTAGTGGCTGGTAAAGTTCCGTAGGTCCCTGTGGGGTTCTGTATGGACCTGTAGGGTTCCGTAGGGGCCTGCAGGGTTCCGTAAGTGCCCGCAGGTGTCTGTAGGGTTCCGTAGGGGTCTGTAGGGCTCCGTAGGCACCTGCAGTGTTCTGTAGGAGCCCATAGGGTTTTAGTGAGGTTCCGTTGTGTTGCTAAGGGTCTTGTAGAGTGCTGTCGGGTCCTGGAGTATTCTGTAGGGTTCCAGAGGGCCTCGTAGGGTTCCATCGAAATCTATAGGGTTCCCTAGGGGCCCATAGAGTCCCGTAAATTTCCGTAGGGACCTGTAGGGTTGTGTAAGTGCCCGCAGAAGTCGGTAGGAGTCTGTGGGATTCTGTAAGGTTCCGGAGGGTTCTGCAGGGTTCCGTAGGGACCCGTAGAGTTCCGTAGTGGCTGGTAACGTTCCGTAGGTCCCTGTGGGGTTCTGTATGGACCTGTAGGGTTCCGTAGGGGCCTGCAGGGTTCCGTAAGTGCCCGCAGGTGTCTGTAGGGTTCCGTAGAGGTCTGTAGGGTTCCGTAGGCACCTGCAGTGTTCTGTAGGAGCCCATAGGGTTTTAGTGAGGTTCCGTTGTGTTGCTAAGGGTCTTGTAGAGTGCTGTCGGGTCCTGGAGTATTCTGTAGGGTTCCAGAGGGGCTGGTAGGGTTCCGTCGAAATCTGAAGTGTTCCCTAGGGGCCCGTAGAGTCCCGTAGATTTCCGTAGGGGCCTGTAGGGTTGTGTAAGTGCCCGCAGGGGTTGGTAGGAGCTTGTAGGGTGCCATATGTTTCCGGAGGGTTGTGTAGGGTTCCGTAGGGGCCTGTGGTGTTCCCTAGGGGCCTGTAGAGTCTCGTAGAGTTCCGTAGGGTCCTGTAGGTTTCCATAAGCGCCCGCAGAGGTCTGAAGGGGCCCGTACTGTGCCGTAAGGATCCATAGGGTTCCGTAGAGCTTCGTAGGTTCCCTAGAGGCCTCTGGAGTACCGCAGGAGCCAGTAGTGTTCCGTAGGGTCCTCTAGGGTTGAGTAAGTGCCCGCAGGAGTCTGTAGGAATCCGTGGGATTCTGTAAGGTTCTGGAGGGTTCTGCAGGGTTCCGTAGGGGCCTGTAGAGTTCCGTAGTGGCTGGTAAAGTTCCGTAGGTCCCTGTGGGGTTCTGTATGGACCTGTAGGGTTCCGTAGGGGCCTGCAGGGTTCCGTAAGTGCCCGCAGGTGTCTGTAGGGTTCCGTAGGGGTCTGTAGGGTTCCGTAGGCACCTGCAGTGTTCTGTAGGAGCCCATAGGGTTTTAGTGAGGTTCCGTTGTGTTGCTAAGGGTCTTGTAGAGTGCTGTCGGGTCCTGGAGTATTCTGTAGGGTTCCAGAGGGCCTCGTAGGGTTCCATCGAAATCTATAGGGTTCCCTAGGGGCCCATAGAGTCCCGTAGATTTCCGTAGGGACCTGTAGGGTTGTGTAAGTGCCCGCAGAAGTCGGTAGGAGTCTGTGGGATTCTGTAAGGTTCCGGAGGGTTCTGCAGGGTTCCGTAAGGACCCGTAGAGTTCCGTAGTGGCTGGTAACGTTCCGTAGGTCCCTGTGGGGTTCTGTATGGACCTGTAGGGTTCCGTAGGGGCCTGCAGGGTTCCGTAAGTGCCCGCAGGTGTCTGTAGGGTTCCGTAGGGGTCTGTAGGGTTCCGTAGGCACCTGCAGTGTTCTGTAGGAGCCCATAGGGTTTTAGTGAGGTTCCGTTGTGTTGCTAAGGGTCTTGTAGAGTGCTGTCGGGTCCTGGAGTATTCTGTAGGGTTCCAGAGGGCCTCGTAGGGTTCCATCGAAATCTATAGGGTTCCCTAGGGGCCCATAGAGTCCCGTAGATTTCCGTAGGGACCTGTAGGGTTGTGTAAGTGCCCGCAGGGGTTGGTAGGAGCTTGTAGGGTGCCATATGTTTCCGGAGGGTTGTGTAGGGTTCCGTAGGGGCCTGTGGTGTTCCCTAGGGGCCTGTAGAGTCTCGTAGAGTTCCGTAGGGTCCTGTAGGTTTCCATAAGCGCCTGCAGAGGTCTGAAGGGGCCCGTACTGTGCCGTAAGGATCCATAGGGTTCCGTAGAGCTTCGTAGGTTCCCTAGAGGCCTCTGGAGTACCGCAGGAGCCAGTAGTGTTCCGTAGGGTCCTCTAGGGTTGAGTAAGTGCCCGCAGGAGTCTGTAGGAATCCGTGGGATTCTGTAAGGTTCTGGAGGGTTCTGCAGGGTTCCGTAGGGACCTGTAGAGTTCCGTAGTGGCTGGTAACGTTCCGTAGGTCCCTGTGGGGTTCTGTATGGACCTGTAGGGTTCCGTAGGGGCCTGCAGGGTTCCGTAAGTGCCCGCAGGTGTCTGTAGGGTTCCGTAGGGGTCTGTAGGGTTCCGTAGGCACCTGCAGTGTTCTGTAGGAGCCCATAGGGTTTTAGTGAGGTTCCGTTGTGTTGCTAAGGGTCTTGTAGAGTGCTGTCGGGTCCTGGAGTATTCTGTAGGGTTCCAGAGGGCCTCGTAGGGTTCCATCGAAATCTATAGGGTTCCCTAGGGGCCCATAGAGTCCCGTAGATTTCCGTAGGGACCTGTAGGGTTGTGTAAGTGCCCGCAGAAGTCGGTAGGAGTCTGTGGGATTCTGTAAGGTTCCGGAGGGTTCTGCAGGGTTCCGTAGGGACCCGTAGAGTTCCGTAGTGGCTGGTAACGTTCCGTAGGTCCCTGTGGGGTTCTGTATGGACCTGTAGGGTTCCGTAGGGGCCTGCAGGGTTCCGTAAGTGCCCGCAGGTGTCTGTAGGGTTCCGTAGGGGTCTGTAGGGTTCCGTAGGCACCTGCAGTGTTCTGTAGGAGCCCATAGGGTTTTAGTGAGGTTCCGTTGTGTTGCTAAGGGTCTTGTAGAGTGCTGTCGGGTCCTGGAGCATTCTGTAGGGTTCCAGAGGGCCTCGTAGGGTTCCATCGAAATCTGAAGGGTTCCCTAGGGGCCCATAGAGTCCCGTAGATTTCCGTAGGGACCTGTAGGGTTGTGTAAGTGCCCACAGAAGTCGGTAGGAGTCTGTGGGATTCTGTAAGGTTCCGGAGGGTTCTGCAGGGTTCCGTAGGGACCCGTAGAGTTCCGTAGTGGCTGGTAACGTTCCGTAGGTCCCTGTGGGGTTCTGTATGGACCTGTAGGGTTCCGTAGGGGCCTGCAGGGTTCCGTAAGTGCCCGCCGGTGTCTGTAGGGTTCCGTAGAGGTCTGTAGGGTTCCGTAGGCACCTGCAGTGTTCTGTAGGAGCCCATAGGGTTTTAGTGAGGTTCCGTTGTGTTGCTAAGGGTCTTGTAGAGTGCTGTCGGGTCCTGGAGTATTCTGTAGGGTTCCAGAGGGCCTCGTAGGGTTCCATCGAAATCTATAGGTTTCCCTAGGGGCCCATAGAGTCCCGTAGATTTCCGTAGGGACCTGTAGGGTTGTGTAAGTGCCCGCAGGGGTTGGTAGGAGCTTGTAGGGTGCCATATGTTTCCGGAGGGTTGTGTAGGGTTCCGTAGGGGCCTGTGGTGTTCCCTAGGGGCCTGTAGAGTCTCGTAGAGTTCCGTAGGGTCCTGTAGGTTTCCATAAGCGCCCGCAGAGGTCTGAAGGGGCCCGTACTGTTCCGTAAGGATCCATAGGGTTCCGTAGAGCTTCGTAGGTTCCCTAGAGGCCTCTGGAGTACCGCAGGAGCCAGTAGTGTTCCGTAGGGTCCTCTAGGGTTGAGTAAGTGCCCGCAGGAGTCTGTAGGAATCCGTGGGATTCTGTAAGGTTCTGGAGGGTTCTGCAGGGTTCCGTAGGGGCCTGTAGAGTTCCGTAGTGGCTGGTAAAGTTCCGTAGGTCCCTGTGGGGTTCTGTATGGACCTGTAGGGTTCCGTAGGGGCCTGCAGGGTTCCGTAAGTGCCCGCAGGTGTCTGTAGGGTTCCGTAGGGGTCTGTAGGGTTCCGTAGGCACCTGCAGTGTTCTGTAGGAGCCCATAGGGTTTTAGTGAGGTTCCGTTGTGTTGCTAAGGGTCTTGTAGAGTGCTGTCGGGTCCTGGAGTATTCTGTAGGGTTCCAGAGGGCCTCGTAGGGTTCCATCGAAATCTATAGGGTTCCCTAGGGGCCCATAGAGTCCCGTAGATTTCCGTAGGGACCTGTAGGGTTGTGTAAGTGCCCGCAGAAGTCGGTAGGAGTCTGTGGGATTCTGTAAGGTTCCGGAGGGTTCTGCAGGGTTCCGTAGGGACCCGTAGAGTTCCGTAGTGGCTGGTAACGTTCCGTAGGTCCCTGTGGGGTTCTGTATGGACCTGTAGGGTTCCGTAGGGGCCTGCAGGGTTCCGTAAGTGCCCGCAGGTGTCTGTAGGGTTCCGTAGAGGTCTGTAGGGTTCCGTAGGCACCTGCAGTGTTCTGTAGGAGCCCATAGGGTTTTAGTGAGGTTCCGTTGTGTTGCTAAGGGTCTTGTAGAGTGCTGTCGGGTCCTGGAGTATTCTGTAGGGTTCCAGAGGGGCTGGTAGGGTTCCGTCGAAATCTGAAGGGTTCCCTAGGGGCCCGTAGAGTCCCGTAGATTTCCGTAGGGGCCTGTAGGGTTGTGTAAGTGCCCGCAGGGGTTGGTAGGAGCTTGTAGGGTGCCATATGTTTCCGGAGGGTTGTGTAGGGTTCCGTAGGGGCCTGTGGTGTTCCCTAGGGGCCTGTAGAGTCTCGTAGAGTTCCATAGGGTCCTGTAGGTTTCCATAAGCGCCCGCAGAGGTCTGAAGGGGCCCGTACTGTGCCGTAAGGATCCATAGGGTTCCGTAGAGCTTCGTAGGTTCCCTAGAGGCCTCTGGAGTACCGCAGGAGCCAGTAGTGTTCCGTAGGGTCCTCTAGGGTTGAGTAAGTGCCCGCAGGAGTCTGTAGGAATCCGTGGGATTCTGTAAGGTTCTGGAGGGTTCTGCAGGGTTCCGTAGGGGCCTGTAGAGTTCCGTAGTGGCTGGTAACGTTCCGTAGGTCCCTGTGGGGTTCTGTATGGACCTGTAGGGTTCCGTAGGGGCCTGCAGGGTTCCGTAAGTGCCCGCAGGTGTCTGTACGGTTCCGTAGGGGTCTGTAGGGTTCCGTAGGCACCTGCAGTGTTCTGTAGGAGCCCATAGGGTTTTAGTGAGGTTCCGTTGTGTTGCTAAGGGTCTTGTAGAGTGCTGTCGGGTCCTGGAGTATTCTGTAGGGTTCCAGAGGGCCTCGTAGGGTTCCATCGAAATCTATTGGGTTCCCTAGGGGCCCATAGAGTCCCGTAGATTTCCGTAGGGACCTGTAGGGTTGTGTAAGTGCCCGCAGAAGTCGGTAGGAGTCTGTGGGATTCTGTAAGGTTCCGGAGGGTTCTGCAGGGTTCCGTAGGGACCCGTAGAGTTCCGTAGTGGCTGGTAACGTTCCGTAGGTCCCTGTGGGGTTCTGTATGGACCTGTAGGGTTCCGTAGGGGCCTGCAGGGTTCCGTAAGTGCCCGCAGGTGACTGTAGGGTTCCGTAGAGGTCTGTAGGGTTCCGTAGGCACCTGCAGTGTTCTGTAGGAGCCCATAGGGTTTTAGTGAGGTTCCGTTGTGTTGCTAAGGGTCTTGTAGAGTGCTGTCGGGTCCTGGAGTATTCTGTAGGGTTCCAGAGGGGCTGGTAGGGTTCCATCGAAATCTATAGGGTTCCCTAGGGGCCCATAGAGTCCCGTAGATTTCCGTAGGGGCCTGTAGGGTTGTGTAAGTGCCCGCAGGGGTTGGTAGGAGCTTGTAGGGTGCCATATGTTTCCGGAGGGTTGTGTAGGGTTCCGTAGGGGCCTGTGGTGTTCCCTAGGGGCCTGTAGAGTCTCGTAGAGTTCCGTAGGGTCCTGTAGGTTTCCATAAGCGCCCGCAGAGGTCTGAAGGGGCCCGTACTGTGCCGTAAGGATCCATAGGGTTCCGTAGAGCTTCGTAGGTTCCCTAGAGGCCTCTGGAGTACCGCAGGAGCCAGTAGTGTTCCGTAGGGTCCTCTAGGGTTGAGTAAGTGCCCGCAGGAGTCTGTAGGAATCCGTGGGATTCTGTAAGGTTCTGGAGGGTTCTGCAGGGTTCCGTAGGGGCCCGTAGAGTTCCGTAGTGGCTGGTAAAGTTCCGTAGGTCCCTGTGGGGTTCTGTATGGACCTGTAGGGTTCCGTAGGGGCCTGCAGGGTTCCGTAAGTGCCCGCAGGTGTCTGTAGGGTTCCGTAGGGGTCTGTAGGGTTCCGTAGGCACCTGCAGTGTTCTGTAGGAGCCCATAGGGTTTTAGTGAGGTTCCGTTGTGTTGCTAAGGGTCTTGTAGAGTGCTGTCGGGTCCTGGAGTATTCTGTAGGGTTCCAGAGGGCCTCGTAGGGTTCCATCGAAATCTATAGGTTTCCCTAGGGGCCCATAGAGTCCCGTAGATTTCCGTAGGGACCTGTAGGGTTGTGTAAGTGCCCGCAGAAGTCGGTAGGAGTCTGTGGGATTCTGTAAGGTTCCGGAGGGTTCTGCAGGGTTCCGTAGGGACCCGTAGAGTTCCGTAGTGGCTGGTAACGTTCCGTAGGTCCCTGTGGGGTTCTGTATGGACCTGTAGGGTTCCGTAGGGGCCTGCAGGGTTCCGTAAGTGCCCGCAGGTGTCTGTAGGGTTCCGTAGGGGTCTGTAGGGTTCTGTAGGCACCTGCAGTGTTCTGTAGGAGCCCATAGGGTTTTAGTGAGGTTCCGTTGTGTTGCTAAGGGTCTTGTAGAGTGCTGTCGGGTCCTGGAGTATTCTGTAGGGTTCCAGAGGGCCTCGTAGGGTTCCATCGAAATCTGAAGGGTTCCCTAGGGGCCCATAGAGTCCCGTAGATTTCCGTAGGGACCTGTAGGGTTGTGTAAGTGCCCGCAGAAGTCGGTAGGAGTCTGTGGGATTCTGTAAGGTTCCGGAGGGTTCTGCAGGGTTCCGTAGGGACCCGTAGAGTTCCGTAGTGGCTGGTAACGTTCCGTAGGTCCCTGTGGGGTTCTGTATGGACCTGTAGGGTTCCGTAGGGGCCTGCAGGGTTCCGTAAGTGCCCGCAGGTGTCTGTAGGGTTCCGTAGGGGTCTGTAGGGTTCCGTAGGCACCTGCAGTGTTCTGTAGGAGCCCATAGGGTTTTAGTGAGGTTCCGTTGTGTTGCTAAGGGTCTTGTAGAGTGCTGTCGGGTCCTGGAGTATTCTGTAGGGTTCCAGAGGGCCTCGTAGGGTTCCATCGAAATCTGAAGGGTTCCCTAGGGGCCCATAGAGTCCCGTAGATTTCCGTAGGGACCTGTAGGGTTGTGTAAGTGCCCGCAGAAGTCGGTAGGAGTCTGTGGGATTCTGTAAGGTTCCGGAGGGTTCTGCAGGGTTCCGTAGGGACCCGTAGAGTTCCGTAGTGGCTGGTAACGTTCCGTAGGTCCCTGTGGGGTTCTGTATGGACCTGTAGGGTTCCGTAGGGGCCTGCAGGGTTCCGTAAGTGCCCGCAGGTGTCTGTAGGGTTCCGTAGGGGTCTGTAGGGTTCTGTAGGCACCTGCAGTGTTCTGTAGGAGCCCATAGGGTTTTAGTGAGGTTCCGTTGTGTTGCTAAGGGTCTTGTAGAGTGCTGTCGGGTCCTGGAGTATTCTGTAGGGTTCCAGAGGGCCTCGTAGGGTTCCATCGAAATCTATAGGGTTCCCTAGGGGCCCATAGAGTCCTGTAGATTTACGTAGGGACCTGTAGGGTTGTGTAAGTGCCCGCAGAAGTCGGTAGGAGTCTGTGGGATTCTGTAAGGTTCCGGAGGGTTCTGCAGGGTTCCGTAGGGACCCGTAGAGTTCCGTAGTGGCTGGTAACGTTCCGTAGGTCCCTGTGGGGTTCTGTATGGACCTGTAGGGTTCCGTAGGGGCCTGCAGGGTTCCGTAAGTGCCCGCAGGTGTCTGTAGGGTTCCGTAGGGGTCTGTAGGGTTCCGTAGGCACCTGCAGTGTTCTGTAGGAGCCCATAGGGTTTTAGTGAGTTTCCGTTGTGTTGCTAAGGGTCTTGTAGAGTGCTGTCGGGTCCTGGAGTATTCTGTAGGGTTCCAGAGGGCCTCGTAGGGTTCCATCGAAATCTATAGGGTTCCCTAGGGGCCCATAGAGTCCCGTAGATTTCCGTAGGGACCTGTAGGGTTGTGTAAGTGCCCGCAGAAGTCTGTAGGAGTCTGTGGGATTCTGTAAGTTTCCGGAGGGTTCTGCAGGGTTCTGTAGGGACCCGTAGAGTTCCGTAGTGGCTGGTAACGTTCCGTAGGTCCCTGTGGGGTTCTGTATGGACCTGTAGGGTTCCGTAGGGGCCTGCAGGGTTCCGTAAGTGCCCGCAGGTGTCTGTAGGGTTCCGTAGGGGTCTGTAGGGTTCCGTAGGCACCTGCAGTGTTCTGTAGGAGCCCATAGGGTTTTAGTGAGGTTCCGTTGTGTTGCTAAGGGTCTTGTAGAGTGCTGTCGGGTCCTGGAGTATTCTGTAGGGTTCCAGAGGGGCTGGTAGGGTTCCGTCGAAATCTGAAGGGTTCCCTAGGGGCCTGTAGAGTCCCGTAGATTTCCGTAGGGACCTGTAGGGTTGTGTAAGTGCCCGCAGGGGTTGGTAGGAGCTTGTAGGGTGCCATATGTTTCCGGAGGGTTGTGTAGGGTTCCGTAGGGGCCTGTGGTGTTCCCTAGGGGCCTGTAGAGTCTCGTAGAGTTCCGTAGGGTCCTGTAGGTTTCCATAAGCGCCCGCAGAGGTCTGAAGGGGCCCGTACTGTGCCGTAAGGATCCATAGGGTTCCGTAGAGCTTCGTAGGTTCCCTAGAGGCCTCTGGAGTACCGCAGGAGCCAGTAGTGTTCCGTAGGGTCCTCTAGGGTTGAGTAAGTGCCCGCAGGAGTCTGTAGGAATCCGTGGGATTCTGTAAGGTTCTGGAGGGTTCTGCAGGGTTCCGTAGGGGCCTGTAGAGTTCCGTAGTGGCTGGTAAAGTTCCCTAGGGCCCTGTACCGTTCCGTAACTGCCTGCAAGGGTCTTTAGGCTTCCGTAGGGGCTGGTAGGGTTCCATAAAGTTCCGTGGGTTCCTGCAGAGTTCTGCAAGTGCCCGCAAGGGCCTGTAGGGGCCCACAGTGTTTCTGTCAGGTTCCGTAGAGTTCCGTAGGGGCCATATTTTTCTGTAGTGTGTGGTAGTATTATGTAGAGGTCTGTAGGGTTCCGTAGGCACCTGTAGTGTTCTGTAGGAGCCCATAGGGTTTTAGTGAGGTTCCGTTGTGTTGCTAAGGGTCTTGTAGAGTGCTGTCGGGTCCTGGAGTATTCTGTAGGGTTCCAGAGGGCCTCGTAGGGTTCCATCGAAATCTATAGGGTTCCCTAGGGGCCCATAGAGTCCCGTAGATTTCCGTAGGGACCTGTAGGGTTGTGTAAGTGCCCGCAGAAGTCTGTAGGAGTCTGTGGGATTCTGTAAGGTTCCGGAGGGTTCTGCAGGGTTCCGTAGGGACCCGTAGAGTTCCGTAGTGGCTGGTAAAGTTCCGTAGGGCCCTGTGGGGTTCTGTATGGACCTGTAGGGTTCCGTAAGTGCCCGCAGGTGTCTGTAGGGTTCCGTAGAGGTCTGTAGGGTTCCGTAGGCACCTGCAGTGTTCTGTAGGAGCCCATAGGGTTTTAGTGAGGTTCCGTTGTGTTGCTAAGGGTCTTGTAGAGTGCTGTCGGGTCCTGGAGTATTCTGTAGGGTTCCAGAGGGGCTGGTAGGGTTCCGTCGAAATCTGAAGGGTTCCCTAGGGGCCCGTAGAGTCCCGTAGATTTCCGTAGGGGCCTGTAGGGTTGTGTAAGTGCCCGCAGGGGTTGGTAGGAGCTTGTAGGGTGCCATATGTTTCCGGAGGGTTGTGTAGGGTTCCGTAGGGGCCTGTGGTGTTCCCTAGGGGCCTGTAGAGTCTCGTAGAGTTCCGTAGGGTCCTGTAGGTTTCCATAAGCGCCCGCAGAGGTCTGAAGGGGCCCGTACTGTGCCATAAGGATCCATAGGGTTCCGTAGAGCTTCGTAGGTTCCCTAGAGGCCTCTGGAGTACCGCAGGAGCCAGTAGTGTTCCGTAGGGTCCTCTAGGGTTGAGTAAGTGCCCGCAGGAGTCTGTAGGAATCCGTGGGATTCTGTAAGGTTCTGGAGGGTTCTGCAGGGTTCCGTAGGGGCCTGTAGAGTTCCGTAGTGGCTGGTAAAGTTCCCTAGGGCCCTGTACCGTTTCGTAACTGCCTGCAAGGGTCTTTAGGCTTCCGTAGGGGCTGGTAGGGTTCCATAAAGTTCCGTGGGTTCCTGCAGAGATCTGCAAGTGCCCGCAAGGGCCTGTAGGGGCCCACAGTGTTTCTGTCAGGTTCCGTAGAGTTCCGTAGGGGCCATATTTTTCTGTAGTGGGTGGTAGTATTCTGTAGAGGTCTGTAGGGTTCCGTAGGCACCTGTAGTGTTCTGTAGGAGCCCATAGGGTTTTAGTGAGGTTCCGTTGTGTTGCTAAGGGTCTTGTAGAGTGCTGTCGGGTCCTGGAGTATTCTGTAGGGTTCCAGAGGGCCTCGTAGGGTTCCATCGAAATCTATAGGGCTCCCTAGGGGCCCATAGAGTCCCGTAGATTTCCGTAGGGACCTGTAGGGTTGTGTAAGTGCCCGCAGAAGTCTGTAGGAGTCTGTGGGATTCTGTAAGGTTCCGGAGGGTTCTGCAGGGTTCCGTAGGGACCCGTAGAGTTCCGTAGTGGCTGGTAACGTTCCGTAGGTCCCTGTGGGGTTCTGTATGGACCTGTAGGGTTCCGTAGGGGCCTGCAGGGTTCCGTAAGTGCCCGCAGGTGTCTGTAGGGTTCCGTAGAGGTCTGTAGGGTTCCGTAGGCACCTGCAGTGTTCTGTAGGAGCCCATAGGGTTTTAGTGAGGTTCCGTTGTGTTGCTAAGGGTCTTGTAGAGTGCTGTCGGGTCCTGGAGTATTCTGTAGGGTTCCAGAGGGGCTGGTAGGGTTCCGTCGAAATCTGAAGGGTTCCCTAGGGGCCCGTAGAGTCCCGTAGATTTCCGTAGGGGCCTGTAGGGTTGTGTAAGTGCCCGCAGGGGTTGGTAGGAGCTTGTAGGGTGCCATATGTTTCCGGAGGGTTGTGTAGGGTTCCGTAGGGGCCTGTGGTGTTCCCTAGGGGCCTGTAGAGTCTCGTAGAGTTCCGTAGGGTCCTGTAGGTTTCCATAAGCGCCCGCAGAGGTCTGAAGGGGCCCGTACTGTGCCATAAGGATCCATAGGGTTCCGTAGAGCTTCGTAGGTTCCCTAGAGGCCTCTGGAGTACCGCAGGAGCCAGTAGTGTTCCGTAGGGTCCTCTAGGGTTGAGTAAGTGCCCGCAGGAGTCTGTAGGAATCCGTGGGATTCTGTAAGGTTCTGGAGGGTTCTGCAGGGTTCCGTAGGGGCCCGTAGAGTTCCGTAGTGGCTGGTAAAGTTCCGTAGGTCCCTGTGGGGTTCTGTATGGACCTGTAGGGTTCCGTAGGGGCCTGCAGGGTTCCGTAAGTGCCCGCAGGTGTCTGTAGGGTTCCGTAGAGGTCTGTAGGGTTCCGTAGGCACCTGTAGTGTTCTGTAGGAGCCCATAGGGTTTTAGTGAGGTTCCGTTGTGTTGCTAAGGGTCTTGTAGAGTGCTGTCGGGTCCTGGAGTATTCTGTAGGGTTCCAGAGGGGCTGGTAGGGTTCCGTCGAAATCTGAAGGGTTCCCTAGGGGCCCGTAGAGTCCTGTAGATTTCCGTAGGGACCTGTAGGGTTGTGTAAGTGCCCGCAGAAGTCGGTAGGAGTCTGTGGGATTCTGTAAGGTTCCGGAGGGTTCTGCAGGGTTCCGTAGGGACCCGTAGAGTTCCGTAGTGGCTGGTAAAGTTCCGTAGGGCCCTGTGGGGTTCTGTATGGACCTGTAGGGTTCCGTAGGGGCCTGCAGGGTTCCGTAAGTGCCCGCAGGTGTCTGTAGGGTTCCGTAGGGGTCTGTAGGGTTCCGTAGGCACCTGCAGTGTTCTGTAGGAGCCCATAGGGTTTTAGTGAGGTTCCGTTGTGTTGCTAAGGGTCTTGTAGAGTGCTGTCGGGTCCTGGAGTATTCTGTAGGGTTCCAGAGGGGCTGGTAGGGTTCCGTCGAAATCTGAAGGGTTCCCTAGGGGCCTGTAGAGTCCCGTAGATTTCCGTAGGGACCTGTAGGGTTGTGTAAGTGCCCGCAGGGGTTGGTAGGAGCTTGTAGGGTGCCATATGTTTCCGGAGGGTTGTGTAGGGTTCCGTAGGGGCCTGTGGTGTTCCCTAGGGGCCTGTAGAGTCTCGTAGAGTTCCGTAGGGTCCTGTAGGTTTCCATAAGCGCCCGCAGAGGTCTGAAGGGGCCCGTACTGTTCCGTAAGGATCCATAGGGTTCCGTAGAGCTTCGTAGGTTCCCTAGAGGCCTCTGGAGTACCGCAGGAGCCAGTAGTGTTCCGTAGGGTCCTCTAGGGTTGAGTAAGTGCCCGCAGGAGTCTGTAGGAATCCGTGGGATTCTGTAAGGTTCTGGAGGGTTCTGCAGGGTTCCGTAGGGGCCCCTAGAGTTCCGTAGTGGCTGGTAAAGTTCCCTAGGGCCCTGTACCGTTCCGTAACTGCCTGCAAGGGTCTTTAGGCTTCCGTAGGGGCTGGTAGGGTTCCATAAAGTTCCGTGGGTTCCTGCAGAGTTCTGCAAGTGCCCGCAAGGGCCTGTAGGGGCCCACAGTGTTTCTGTCAGGTTCCGTAGAGTTCCGTAGGGGCCATATTTTTCTGTAGTGGCTGGTAGTATTCTGTAGAGGTCTGTAGGGTTCCGTAGGCACCTGTAGTGTTCTGTAGGAGCCCATAGGGTTTTAGTGAGGTTCCGTTGTGTTGCTAAGGGTCTTGTAGAGTGCTGTCGGGTCCTGGAGTATTCTGTAGGGTTCCAGAGGGCCTCGTAGGGTTCCATCGAAATCTATAGGGTTCCCTAGGGGCCCATAGAGTCCCGTAGATTTCCGTAGGGACCTGTAGGGTTCTGTAAGTGCCCGCAGAAGTCTGTAGGAGTCTGTGGGATTCTGTAAGGTTCCGGAGGGTTCTGCAGGGTTCCGTAGGGTTCTGCAGGGTTCCGTAGGGACCCGTAGAGTTCCGTAGTGGCTGGTAAAGTTCCGTAGGGCCCTGTGGGGTTCTGTATGGACCTGTAGGGTTCCGTAGGGGCCTGCAGGGTTCCGTAAGTGCCCGCAGGTGTCTGTAGGGTTCCGTAGAGGTCTGTAGGGTTCCGTAGGCACCTGCAGTGTTCTGTAGGAGCCCATAGGGTTTTAGTGAGGTTCCGTTGTGTTGCTAAGGGTCTTGTAGAGTGCTGTCGGGTCCTGGAGTATTCTGTAGGGTTCCAGAGGGGCTGGTAGGGTTCCGTCGAAATCTGAAGGGTTCCCTAGGGGCCCGTAGAGTCCCGTAGATTTCCGTAGGGGCCTGTAGGGTTGTGTAAGTGCCCGCAGGGATTGGTAGGAGCTTGTAGGGTGCCATATGTTTCCGGAGGGTTGTGTAGGGTTCCGTAGGGGCCTGTGGTGTTCCCTAGGGGCCTGTAGAGTCTCGTAGAGTTCCGTAGGGTCCTGTAGGTTTCCATAAGCGCCCGCAGAGGTCTGAAGGGGCCCGTACTGTGCCGTAAGGATCCATAGGGTTCCGTAGAGCTTCGTAGGTTCCCTAGAGGCCTCTGGAGTACCGCAGGAGCCAGTAGTGTTCCGTAGGGTCCTCTAGGGTTGAGTAAGTGCCCGCAGGAGTCTGTAGGAATCCGTGGGATTCTGTAAGGTTCTGGAGGGTTCTGCAGGGTTCCGTAGGGGCCCGTAGAGTTCCGTAGTGGCTGGTAAAGTTCCGTAGGTCCCTGTGGGGTTCTGTATGGACCTGTAGGGTTCCGTAGGGGCCTGCAGGGTTCCGTAAGTGCCCGCAGGTGTCTGTAGGGTTCCGTAGGGGTCTGTAGGGTTCTGTAGGCACCTGCAGTGTTCTGTAGGAGCCCATAGGGTTTTAGTGAGGTTCCGTTGTGTTGCTAAGGGTCTTGTAGAGTGCTGTCGGGTCCTGGAGTATTCTGTAGGGTTCCAGAGGGCCTCGTAGGGTTCCATCGAAATCTGAAGGGTTCCCTAGGGGCCCGTAGAGTCCTGTAGATTTCCGTAGGGACCTGTAGGGTTGTGTAAGTGCCCGCAGAAGTCTGTAGGAGTCTGTGGGATTCTGTAAGGTTCCGGAGGGTTCTGCAGGGTTCCGTAGGGACCCGTAGAGTTCCGTAGTGGCTGGTAACGTTCCGTAGGTCCCTGTGGGGTTCTGTATGGACCTGTAGGGTTCCGTAGGGGCCTGCAGGGTTCCGTAAGTGCCCGCAGGTGTCTGTAGGGTTCCGTAGGGGTCTGTAGGGTTCCGTAGGCACCTGCAGTGTTCTGTAGGAGCCCATAGGGTTTTAGTGAGGTTCCGTTGTGTTGCTAAGGGTCTTGTAGAGTGCTGTCGGGTCCTGGAGTATTCTGTAGGGTTCCAGAGGGCCTCGTAGGGTTCCATCGAAATCTATAGGGTTCCCTAGGGGCCCATAGAGTCCCGTAGATTTCCGTAGGGACCTGTAGGGTTGTGTAAGTGCCCGCAGAAGTCTGTAGGAGTCTGTGGGATTCTGTAAGGTTCCGGAGGGTTCTGCAGGGTTCCGTAGGGACCCGTAGAGTTCCGTAGTGGCTGGTAAAGTTCCGTAGGTCCCTGTGGGGTTCTGTATGGACCTGTAGGGTTCCGTAGGGGCCTGCAGGGTTCCGTAAGTGCCCGCAGGTGTCTGTAGGGTTCCGTAGGGGTCTGTAGGGTTCCGTAGGCACCTGCAGTGTTCTGTAGGAGCCCATAGGGTTTTAGTGAGGTTCCGTTGTGTTGCTAAGGGTCTTGTAGAGTGCTGTCGGGTCCTGGAGTATTCTGTAGGGTTCCAGAGGGCCTCGTAGGGTTCCATCGAAATCTATAGGGTTCCCTAGGGGCCCATAGAGTCCCGTAGATTTCCGTAGGGACCTGTAGGGTTGTGTAAGTGCCCGCAGAAGTCTGTAGGAGTCTGTGGGATTTTGTAAGGTTCCGGAGGGTTCTGCAGGGTTCCGTAGGGACCCGTAGAGTTCCGTAGTGGCTGGTAAAGTTCCATAGGGCCCTGTGGGGTTCTGTATGGACCTGTAGGGTTCCGTAGGGGCCTGCAGGGTTCCGTAAGTGCCCGCAGGTGTCTGTAGGGTTCCGTAGGCACCTGCAGTGTTCTGTAGGAGCCCATAGGGTTTTAGTGAGGTTCCGTTGTGTTGCTAAGGGTCTTGTAGAGTGCTGTCGGGTCCTGGAGTATTCTGTAGGGTTCCAGAGGGGCTGGTAGGGTTCCGTCGAAATCTGAAGGGTTCCCTAGGGGCCCGTAGAGTCCCGTAGATTTCCGTAGGGGCCTGTAGGGTTGTGTAAGTGCCCGCAGGGATTGGTAGGAGCTTGTAGGGTGCCATATGTTTCCGGAGGGTTGTGTAGGGTTCCGTAGGGGCCTGTGGTGTTCCCTAGGGGCCTGTAGAGTCTCGTAGAGTTCCGTAGGGTCCTGTAGGTTTCCATAAGCGCCCGCAGAGGTCTGAAGGGGCCCGTACTGTGCCGTAAGGATCCATAGGGTTCCGTAGAGCTTCGTAGGTTCCCTAGAGGCCTCTGGAGTACCGCAGGAGCCAGTAGTGTTCCGTAGGGTCCTCTAGGGTTGAGTAAGTGCCCGCAGGAGTCTGTAGGAATCCGTGGGATTCTGTAAGGTTCTGGAGGGTTCTGCAGGGTTCCGTAGGGGCCCGTAGAGTTCCGTAGTGGCTGGTAAAGTTCCGTAGGTCCCTGTGGGGTTCTGTATGGACCTGTAGGGTTCCGTAGGGGCCTGCAGGGTTCCGTAAGTGCCCGCAGGTGTCTGTAGGGTTCCGTAGGGGTCTGTAGGGTTCTGTAGGCACCTGCAGTGTTCTGTAGGAGCCCATAGGGTTTTAGTGAGGTTCCGTTGTGTTGCTAAGGGTCTTGTAGAGTGCTGTCGGGTCCTGGAGTATTCTGTAGGGTTCCAGAGGGCCTCGTAGGGTTCCATCGAAATCTATAGGGTTCCCTAGGGGCCGATAGAGTCCTGTAGATTTCCGTAGGGACCTGTAGGGTTGTGTAAGTGCCCGCAGAAGTCGGTAGGAGTCTGTGGGATTCTGTAAGGTTCCGGAGGGTTCTGCAGGGTTCCGTAGGGACCCGTAGAGTTCCGTAGTGGCTGGTAACGTTCCGTAGGTCCCTGTGGGGTTCTGTATGGACCTGTAGGGTTCCGTAGGGGCCTGCAGGGTTCCGTAAGTGCCCGCAGGTGTCTGTAGGGTTCCGTAGGGGTCTGTAGGGTTCCGTAGGCACCTGCAGTGTTCTGTAGGAGCCCATAGGGTTTTAGTGAGGTTCCGTTGTGTTGCTAAGGGTCTTGTAGAGTGCTGTCGGGTCCTGGAGTATTCTGTAGGGTTCCAGAGGGCCTCGTAGGGTTCCATCGAAATCTATAGGGTTCCCTAGGGGCCCATAGAGTCCCGTAGATTTCCGTAGGGACCTGTAGGGTTGTGTAAGTGCCCGCTGAAGTCGGTAGGAGTCTGTGGGATTCTGTAAGTTTCCGGAGGGTTCTGCAGGGTTCTGTAGGGACCCGTAGAGTTCCGTAGTGGCTGGTAACGTTCCGTAGGTCCCTGTGGGGTTCTGTATGGACCTGTAGGGTTCCGTAGGGGCCTGCAGGGTTCCGTAAGTGCCCGCAGGTGTCTGTAGGGTTCCGTAGGGGTCTGTAGGGTTCTGTAGGCACCTGCAGTGTTCTGTAGGAGCCCATAGGGTTTTAGTGAGGTTCCGTTGTGTTGCTAAGGGTCTTGTAGAGTGCTGTCGGGTCCTGGAGTATTCTGTAGGGTTCCAGAGGGCCTCGTAGGGTTCCATCGAAATCTGAAGGGTTCCCTAGGGGCCCGTAGAGTCCTGTAGATTTCCGTAGGGACCTGTAGGGTTGTGTAAGTGCCCGCAGAAGTCTGTAGGAGTCTGTGGGATTCTGTAAGGTTCCGGAGGGTTCTGCAGGGTTCCGTAGGGACCCGTAGAGTTCCGTAGTGGCTGGTAAAGTTCCGTAGGGCCCTGTGGGGTTCTGTATGGACCTGTAGGGTTCCGTAGGGGCCTGCAGGGTTCCGTAAGTGCCCGCAGGTGTCTGTAGGGTTCCGTAGGGGTCTGTAGGGTTCCGTAGGCACCTGCAGTGTTCTGTAGGAGCCCATAGGGTTTTAGTGAGGTTCCGTTGTGTTGCTAAGGGTCTTGTAGAGTGCTGTCGGGTCCTGGAGTATTCTGTAGGGTTCCAGAGGGGCTGGTAGGGTTCCGTCGAAATCTGAAGGGTTCCCTAGGGGCCTGTAGAGTCCCGTAGATTTCCGTAGGGACCTGTAGGGTTGTGTAAGTGCCCGCAGGGTTTGGTAGGAGCTTGTAGGGTGCCATATGTTTCCGGAGGGTTGTGTAGGGTTCCGTAGGGGCCTGTGGTGTTCCCTAGGGGCCTGTAGAGTCTCGTAGAGTTCCGTAGGGTCCTGTAGGTTTCCATAAGCGCCCGCAGAGGTCTGAAGGGGCCCGTACTGTTCCGTAAGGATCCATAGGGTTCCGTAGAGCTTCGTAGGTTCCCTAGAGGCCTCTGGAGTACCGCAGGAGCCAGTAGTGTTCCGTAGGGTCCTCTAGGGTTGAGTAAGTGCCCGCAGGAGTCTGTAGGAATCCGTGGGATTCTGTAAGGTTCTGGAGGGTTCTGCAGGGTTCCGTAGGGGCCTGTAGAGTTCCGTAGTGGCTGGTAAAGTTCCCTAGGGCCCTGTACCGTTCCGTAACTGCCTGCAAGGGTCTTTAGGCTTCCGTAGGGGCTGGTAGGGTTCCATAAAGTTCCGTGGGTTCCTGCAGAGTTCTGCAAGTGCCCGCAAGGGCCTGTAGGGGCCCACAGTGTTTCTGTCAGGTTCCGTAGAGTTCCGTAGGGGCCATATTTTTCTGTAGTGGGTGGTAGTATTCTGTAGAGGTCTGTAGGGTTCCGTAGGCACCTGTAGTGTTCTGTAGGAGCCCATAGGGTTTTAGTGAGGTTCCGTTGTGTTGCTAAGGGTCTTGTAGAGTGCTGTCGGGTCCTGGAGTATTCTGTAGGGTTCCAGAGGGCCTCGTAGGGTTCCATCGAAATCTATAGGGTTCCCTAGGGGCCCATAGAGTCCCGTAGATTTCCGTAGGGACCTGTAGGGTTGTGTAAGTGCCCGCAGAAGTCGGTAGGAGTCTGTGGGATTCTGTAAGGTTCCGGAGGGTTCTGCAGGGTTCCGTAGGGACCCGTAGAGTTCCGTAGTGGCTGGTAAAGTTCCGTAGGGCCCTGTGGGGTTCTGTATGGACCTGTAGGGTTCCGTAGGGGCCTGCAGGGTTCCGTAAGTGCCCGCAGGTGTCTGTAGGGTTCCGTAGAGGTCTGTAGGGTTCCGTAGGCACCTGCAGTGTTCTGTAGGAGCCCATAGGGTTTTAGTGAGGTTCCGTTGTGTTGCTAAGGGTCTTGTAGAGTGCTGTCGGGTCCTGGAGTATTCTGTAGGGTTCCAGAGGGGCTGGTAGGGTTCCGTCGAAATCTGAAGGGTTCCCTAGGGGCCCGTAGAGTCCCGTAGATTTCCGTAGGGGCCTGTAGGGTTGTGTAAGTGCCCGCAGGGGTTGGTAGGAGCTTGTAGGGTGCCATATGTTTCCGGAGGGTTGTGTAGGGTTCCGTAGGGGCCTGTGGTGTTCCCTAGGGGCCTGTAGAGTCTCGTAGAGTTCCGTAGGGTCCTGTAGGTTTCCATAAGCGCCCGCAGAGGTCTGAAGGGGCCCGTACTGTGCCGTAAGGATCCATAGGGTTCCGTAGAGCTTCGTAGGTTCCCTAGAGGCCTCTGGAGTACCGCAGGAGCCAGTAGTGTTCCGTAGGGTCCTCTAGGGTTGAGTAAGTGCCCGCAGGAGTCTGTAGGAATCCGTGGGATTCTGTAAGGTTCTGGAGGGTTCTGCAGGGTTCCGTAGGGGCCTGTAGAGTTCCGTAGTGGCTGGTAAAGTTCCCTAGGGCCCTGTACCGTTCCGTAACTGCCTGCAAGGGTCTTTAGGCTTCCGTAAGGGCTGGTAGGGTTCCATAAAGTTCCGTGGGTTCCTGCAGAGTTCTGCAAGTGCCCGCAAGGGCCTGTAGGGGCCCACAGTGTTTCTGTCAGGTTCCGTAGAGTTCCGTAGGGGCCATATTTTTCTGTAGTGGGTGGTAGTATTCTGTAGAGGTCTGTAGGGTTCCGTAGGCACCTGTAGTGTTCTGTAGGAGCCCATAGGGTTTTAGTGAGGTTCCGTTGTGTTGCTAAGGGTCTTGTAGAGTGCTGTCGGGTCCTGGAGTATTCTGTAGGGTTCCAGAGGGCCTCGTAGGGTTCCATCGAAATCTATAGGGTTCCCTAGGGGCCCATAGAGTCCCGTAGATTTCCGTAGGGACCTGTAGGGTTGTGTAAGTGCCCGCAGAAGTCTGTAGGAGTCTGTGGGATTCTGTAAGGTTCCGGAGGGTTCTGCAGGGTTCCGTAGGGACCCGTAGAGTTCCGTAGTGGCTGGTAAAGTTCCGTAGGGCCCTGTGGGGTTCTGTATGGACCTGTAGGGTTCCGTAGGGGCCTGCAGGGTTCCGTAAGTGCCCGCAGGTGTCTGTAGGGTTCCGTAGGGGTCTGTAGGGTTCCGTAGGCACCTGCAGTGTTCTGTAGGAGCCCATAGGGTTTTAGTGAGGTTCCGTTGTGTTGCTAAGGGTCTTGTAGAGTGCTGTCGGGTCCTGGAGTATTCTGTAGGGTTCCAGAGGGGCTGGTAGGGTTCCGTCGAAATCTGAAGGGTTCCCTAGGGGCCCGTAGAGTCCCGTAGATTTCCGTAGGGGCCTGTAGGGTTGTGTAAGTGCCCGCAGGGGTTGGTAGGAGCTTGTAGGGTGCCATATGTTTCCGGAGGGTTGTGTAGGGTTCCGTAGGGGCCTGTGGTGTTCCCTAGGGGCCTGTAGAGTCTCGTAGAGTTCCGTAGGGTCCTGTAGGTTTCCATAAGCGCCCGCAGAGGTCTGAAGGGGCCCGTACTGTGCCGTAAGGATCCATAGGGTTCCGTAGAGCTTCGTAGGTTCCCTAGAGGCCTCTGGAGTACCGCAGGAGCCAGTAGTGTTCCGTAGGGTCCTCTAGGGTTGAGTAAGTGCCCGCAGGAGTCTGTAGGAATCCGTGGGATTCTGTAAGGTTCTGGAGGGTTCTGCAGGGTTCCGTAGGGGCCCGTAGAGTTCCGTAGTGGCTGGTAAAGTTCCGTAGGTCCCTGTGGGGTTCTGTATGGACCTGTAGGGTTCCGTAGGGGCCTGCAGGGTTCCGTAAGTGCCCGCAGGTGTCTGTAGGGTTCCGTAGGGGTCTGTAGGGTTCTGTAGGCACCTGCAGTGTTCTGTAGGAGCCCATAGGGTTTTAGTGAGGTTCCGTTGTGTTGCTAAGGGTCTTGTAGAGTGCTGTCGGGTCCTGGAGTATTCTGTAGGGTTCCAGAGGGCCTCGTAGGGTTCCATCGAAATCTATAGGGTTCCCTAGGGGCCCATAGAGTCCTGTAGATTTCCGTAGGGACCTGTAGGGTTGTGTAAGTGCCCGCAGAAGTCGGTAGGAGTCTGTGGGATTCTGTAAGGTTCCGGAGGGTTCTGCAGGGTTCCGTAGGGACCCGTAGAGTTCCGTAGTGGCTGGTAACGTTCCGTAGGTCCCTGTGGGGTTCTGTATGGACCTGTAGGGTTCCGTAGGGGCCTGCAGGGTTCCGTAAGTGCCCGCAGGTGTCTGTAGGGTTCCGTAGGGGTCTGTAGGGTTCTGTAGGCACCTGCAGTGTTCTGTAGGAGCCCATAGGGTTTTAGTGAGGTTCCGTTGTGTTGCTAAGGGTCTTGTAGAGTGCTGTCGGGTCCTGGAGTATTCTGTAGGGTTCCAGAGGGCCTCGTAGGGTTCCATCGAAATCTATAGGGTTCCCTAGGGGCCCATAGAGTCCCGTAGATTTCCGTAGGGACCTGTAGGGTTGTGTAAGTGCCCGCTGAAGTCGGTAGGAGTCTGTGGGATTCTGTAAGTTTCCGGAGGGTTCTGCAGGGTTCTGTAGGGACCCGTAGAGTTCCGTAGTGGCTGGTAACGTTCCGTAGGTCCCTGTGGGGTTCTGTATGGACCTGTAGGGTTCCGTAGGGGCCTGCAGGGTTCCGTAAGTGCCCGCAGGTGTCTGTAGGGTTCCGTAGGGGTCTGTAGGGTTCTGTAGGCACCTGCAGTGTTCTGTAGGAGCCCATAGGGTTTTAGTGAGGTTCCGTTGTGTTGCTAAGGGTCTTGTAGAGTGCTGTCGGGTCCTGGAGTATTCTGTAGGGTTCCAGAGGGCCTCGTAGGGTTCCATCGAAATCTGAAGGGTTCCCTAGGGGCCCGTAGAGTCCTGTAGATTTCCGTAGGGACCTGTAGGGTTGTGTAAGTGCCCGCAGAAGTCTGTAGGAGTCTGTGGGATTCTGTAAGGTTCCGGAGGGTTCTGCAGGGTTCCGTAGGGACCCGTAGAGTTCCGTAGTGGCTGGTAAAGTTCCGTAGGGCCCTGTGGGGTTCTGTATGGACCTGTAGGGTTCCGTAGGGGCCTGCAGGGTTCCGTAAGTGCCCGCAGGTGTCTGTAGGGTTCCGTAGGGGTCTGTAGGGTTCCGTAGGCACCTGCAGTGTTCTGTAGGAGCCCATAGGGTTTTAGTGAGGTTCCGTTGTGTTGCTAAGGGTCTTGTAGAGTGCTGTCGGGTCCTGGAGTATTCTGTAGGGTTCCAGAGGGGCTGGTAGGGTTCCGTCGAAATCTGAAGGGTTCCCTAGGGGCCTGTAGAGTCCCGTAGATTTCCGTAGGGACCTGTAGGGTTGTGTAAGTGCCCGCAGGGTTTGGTAGGAGCTTGTAGGGTGCCATATGTTTCCGGAGGGTTGTGTAGGGTTCCGTAGGGGCCTGTGGTGTTCCCTAGGGGCCTGTAGAGTCTCGTAGAGTTCCGTAGGGTCCTGTAGGTTTCCATAAGCGCCCGCAGAGGTCTGAAGGGGCCCGTACTGTTCCGTAAGGATCCATAGGGTTCCGTAGAGCTTCGTAGGTTCCCTAGAGGCCTCTGGAGTACCGCAGGAGCCAGTAGTGTTCCGTAGGGTCCTCTAGGGTTGAGTAAGTGCCCGCAGGAGTCTGTAGGAATCCGTGGGATTCTGTAAGGTTCTGGAGGGTTCTGCAGGGTTCCGTAGGGGCCTGTAGAGTTCCGTAGTGGCTGGTAAAGTTCCCTAGGGCCCTGTACCGTTCCGTAACTGCCTGCAAGGGTCTTTAGGCTTCCGTAGGGGCTGGTAGGGTTCCATAAAGTTCCGTGGGTTCCTGCAGAGTTCTGCAAGTGCCCGCAAGGGCCTGTAGGGGCCCACAGTGTTTCTGTCAGGTTCCGTAGAGTTCCGTAGGGGCCATATTTTTCTGTAGTGGGTGGTAGTATTCTGTAGAGGTCTGTAGGGTTCCGTAGGCACCTGTAGTGTTCTGTAGGAGCCCATAGGGTTTTAGTGAGGTTCCGTTGTGTTGCTAAGGGTCTTGTAGAGTGCTGTCGGGTCCTGGAGTATTCTGTAGGGTTCCAGAGGGCCTCGTAGGGTTCCATCGAAATCTATAGGGTTCCCTAGGGGCCCATAGAGTCCCGTAGATTTCCGTAGGGACCTGTAGGGTTGTGTAAGTGCCCGCAGAAGTCGGTAGGAGTCTGTGGGATTCTGTAAGGTTCCGGAGGGTTCTGCAGGGTTCCGTAGGGACCCGTAGAGTTCCGTAGTGGCTGGTAAAGTTCCGTAGGGCCCTGTGGGGTTCTGTATGGACCTGTAGGGTTCCGTAGGGGCCTGCAGGGTTCCGTAAGTGCCCGCAGGTGTCTGTAGGGTTCCGTAGAGGTCTGTAGGGTTCCGTAGGCACCTGCAGTGTTCTGTAGGAGCCCATAGGGTTTTAGTGAGGTTCCGTTGTGTTGCTAAGGGTCTTGTAGAGTGCTGTCGGGTCCTGGAGTATTCTGTAGGGTTCCAGAGGGGCTGGTAGGGTTCCGTCGAAATCTGAAGGGTTCCCTAGGGGCCCGTAGAGTCCCGTAGATTTCCGTAGGGGCCTGTAGGGTTGTGTAAGTGCCCGCAGGGGTTGGTAGGAGCTTGTAGGGTGCCATATGTTTCCGGAGGGTTGTGTAGGGTTCCGTAGGGGCCTGTGGTGTTCCCTAGGGGCCTGTAGAGTCTCGTACAGTTCCGTAGGGTCCTGTAGGTTTCCATAAGCGCCCGCAGAGGTCTGAAGGGGCCCGTACTGTGCCGTAAGGATCCATAGGGTTCCGTAGAGCTTCGTAGGTTCCCTAGAGGCCTCTGGAGTACCGCAGGAGCCAGTAGTGTTCCGTAGGGTCCTCTAGGGTTGAGTAAGTGCCCGCAGGAGTCTGTAGGAATCCGTGGGATTCTGTAAGGTTCTGGAGGGTTCTGCAGGGTTCCGTAGGGGCCTGTAGAGTTCCGTAGTGGCTGGTAAAGTTCCCTAGGGCCCTGTACCGTTCCGTAACTGCCTGCAAGGGTCTTTAGGCTTCCGTAAGGGCTGGTAGGGTTCCATAAAGTTCCGTGGGTTCCTGCAGAGTTCTGCAAGTGCCCGCAAGGGCCTGTAGGGGCCCACAGTGTTTCTGTCAGGTTCCGTAGAGTTCCGTAGGGGCCATATTTTTCTGTAGTGGGTGGTAGTATTCTGTAGAGGTCTGTAGGGTTCCGTAGGCACCTGTAGTGTTCTGTAGGAGCCCATAGGGTTTTAGTGAGGTTCCGTTGTGTTGCTAAGGGTCTTGTAGAGTGCTGTCGGGTCCTGGAGTATTCTGTAGGGTTCCAGAGGGCCTCGTAGGGTTCCATCGAAATCTATAGGGTTCCCTAGGGGCCCATAGAGTCCCGTAGATTTCCGTAGGGACCTGTAGGGTTGTGTAAGTGCCCGCAGAAGTCGGTAGGAGTCTGTGGGATTCTGTAAGGTTCCGGAGGGTTCTGCAGGGTTCCGTAGGGACCCGTAGAGTTCCGTAGTGGCTGGTAAAGTTCCGTAGGGCCCTGTGGGGTTCTGTATGGACCTGTAGGGTTCCGTAGGGGCCTGCAGGGTTCCGTAAGTGCCCGCAGGTGTCTGTAGGGTTCCGTAGGGGTCTGTAGGGTTCCGTAGGCACCTGCAGTGTTCTGTAGGAGCCCATAGGGTTTTAGTGAGGTTCCGTTGTGTTGCTAAGGGTCTTGTAGAGTGCTGTCGGGTCCTGGAGTATTCTGTAGGGTTCCAGAGGGGCTGGTAGGGTTCCGTCGAAATCTGAAGGGTTCCCTAGGGGCCCGTAGAGTCCCGTAGATTTCCGTAGGGGCCTGTAGGGTTGTGTAAGTGCCCGCAGGGGTTGGTAGGAGCTTGTAGGGTGCCATATGTTTCCGGAGGGTTGTGTAGGGTTCCGTAGGGGCCTGTGGTGTTCCCTAGGGGCCTGTAGAGTCTCGTAGAGTTCCGTAGGGTCCTGTAGGTTTCCATAAGCGCCCGCAGAGGTCTGAAGGGGCCCGTACTGTGCCGTAAGGATCCATAGGGTTCCGTAGAGCTTCGTAGGTTCCCTAGAGGCCTCTGGAGTACCGCAGGAGCCAGTAGTGTTCCGTAGGGTCCTCTAGGGTTGAGTAAGTGCCCGCAGGAGTCTGTAGGAATCCGTGGGATTCTGTAAGGTTCTGGAGGGTTCTGCAGGGTTCCGTAGGGGCCCGTAGAGTTCCGTAGTGGCTGGTAAAGTTCCGTAGGTCCCTGTGGGGTTCTGTATGGACCTGTAGGGTTCCGTAGGGGCCTGCAGGGTTCCGTAAGTGCCCGCAGGTGTCTGTAGGGTTCCGTAGGGGTCTGTAGGGTTCTGTAGGCACCTGCAGTGTTCTGTAGGAGCCCATAGGGTTTTAGTGAGGTTCCGTTGTGTTGCTAAGGGTCTTGTAGAGTGCTGTCGGGTCCTGGAGTATTCTGTAGGGTTCCAGAGGGCCTCGTAGGGTTCCATCGAAATCTATAGGGTTCCCTAGGGGCCCATAGAGTCCTGTAGATTTCCGTAGGGACCTGTAGGGTTGTGTAAGTGCCCGCAGAAGTCGGTAGGAGTCTGTGGGATTCTGTAAGGTTCCGGAGGGTTCTGCAGGGTTCCGTAGGGACCCGTAGAGTTCCGTAGTGGCTGGTAACGTTCCGTAGGTCCCTGTGGGGTTCTGTATGGACCTGTAGGGTTCCGTAGGGGCCTGCAGGGTTCCGTAAGTGCCCGCAGGTGTCTGTAGGGTTCCGTAGGGGTCTGTAGGGTTCTGTAGGCACCTGCAGTGTTCTGTAGGAGCCCATAGGGTTTTAGTGAGGTTCCGTTGTGTTGCTAAGGGTCTTGTAGAGTGCTGTCGGGTCCTGGAGTATTCTGTAGGGTTCCAGAGGGCCTCGTAGGGTTCCATCGAAATCTATAGGGTTCCCTAGGGGCCCATAGAGTCCCGTAGATTTCCGTAGGGACCTGTAGGGTTGTGTAAGTGCCCGCAGAAGTCTGTAGGAGTCTGTGGGATTCTGTAAGGTTCCGGAGGGTTCTGCAGGGTTCCGTAGGGACCCGTAGAGTTCCGTAGTGGCTGGTAAAGTTCCGTAGGGCCCTGTGGGGTTCTGTATGGACCTGTAGGGTTCCGTAGGGGCCTGCAGGGTTCCGTAAGTGCCCGCAGGTGTCTGTAGGGTTCCGTAGGGGTCTGTAGGGTTCCGTAGGCACCTGCAGTGTTCTGTAGGAGCCCATAGGGTTTTAGTGAGGTTCCGTTGTGTTGCTAAGGGTCTTGTAGAGTGCTGTCGGGTCCTGGAGTATTCTGTAGGGTTCCAGAGGGCCTCGTAGGGTTCCATCGAAATCTATAGGGTTCCCTAGGGGCCCATAGAGTCCCGTAGATTTCCGTAGGGACCTGTAGGGTTGTGTAAGTGCCCACAGAAGTCTGTAGGAGTCTGTGGGATTCTGTAAGGTTCCGGAGGGTTCTGCAGGGTTCCGTAGGGACCCGTAGAGTTCCGTAGTGGCTGGTAAAGTTCCATAGGGCCCTGTGGGGTTCTGTATGGACCTGTAGGGTTCCGTAGGGGCCTGCAGGGTTCCGTAAGTGCCCGCAGGTGTCTGTAGGGTTCCGTAGGCACCTGCAGTGTTCTGTAGGAGCCCATAGGGTTTTAGTGAGGTTCCGTTGTGTTGCTAAGGGTCTTGTAGAGTGCTGTCGGGTCCTGGAGTATTCTGTAGGGTTCCAGAGGGGCTGGTAGGGTTCCGTCGAAATCTGAAGGGTTCCCTAGGGGCCCGTAGAGTCCCGTAGATTTCCGTAGGGGCCTGTAGGGTTGTGTAAGTGCCCGCAGGGGTTGGTAGGAGCTTGTAGGGTGCCATATGTTTCCGGAGGGTTGTGTAGGGTTCCGTAGGGGCCTGTGGTGTTCCCTAGGGGCCTGTAGAGTCTCGTAGAGTTCCGTAGGGTCCTGTAGGTTTCCATAAGCGCCCGCAGAGGTCTGAAGGGGCCCGTACTGTTCCGTAAGGATCCATAGGGTTCCGTAGAGCTTCGTAGGTTCCCTAGAGGCCTCTGGAGTACCGCAGGAGCCAGTAGTGTTCCGTAGGGTCCTCTAGGGTTGAGTAAGTGCCCGCAGGAGTCTGTAGGAATCCGTGGGATTCTGTAAGGTTCTGGAGGGTTCTGCAGGGTTCCGTAGGGGCCTGTAGAGTTCCGTAGTGGCTGGTAAAGTTCCCTAGGGCCCTGTACCGTTCCGTAACTGCCTGCAAGGGTCTTTAGGCTTCCGTAGGGGCTGGTAGGGTTCCATAAAGTTCCGTGGGTTCCTGCAGAGTTCTGCAAGTGCCCGCAAGGGCCTGTAGGGGCCCACAGTGTTTCTGTCAGGTTCCGTAGAGTTCCGTAGGGGCCATATTTTTCTGTAGTGGGTGGTAGTATTCTGTAGAGGTCTGTAGGGTTCCGTAGGCACCTGTAGTGTTCTGTAGGAGCCCATAGGGTTTTAGTGAGGTTCCGTTGTGTTGCTAAGGGTCTTGTAGAGTGCTGTCGGGTCCTGGAGTATTCTGTAGGGTTCCAGAGGGCCTCGTAGGGTTCCATCGAAATCTATAGGGTTCCCTAGGGGCCCATAGAGTCCCGTAGATTTCCGTAGGGACCTGTAGGGTTGTGTAAGTGCCCGCAGAAGTCGGTAGGAGTCTGTGGGATTCTGTAAGGTTCCGGAGGGTTCTGCAGGGTTCCGTAGGGACCCGTGAGTTCCGTAGTGGCTGGTAAAGTTCCGTAGGGCCCTGTGGGGTTCTGTATGGACCTGTAGGGTTCCGTAGGGGCCTGCAGGGTTCCGTAAGTGCCCGCAGGTGTCTGTAGGGTTCCGTAGGCACCTGCAGTGTTCTGTAGGAGCCCATAGGGTTTTAGTGAGGTTCCGTTGTGTTGCTAAGGGTCTTGTAGAGTGCTGTCGGGTCCTGGAGTATTCTGTAGGGTTCCAGAGGGGCTGGTAGGGTTCCGTCGAAATCTGAAGGGTTCCCTAGGGGCCCGTAGAGTCCCGTAGATTTCCGTAGGGGCCTGTAGGGTTGTGTAAGTGCCCGCAGGGGTTGGTAGGAGCTTGTAGGGTGCCATATGTTTGCGGAGGGTTGTGTAGGGTTCCGTAGGGGCCTGTGGTGTTCCCTAGGGGCCTGTAGAGTCTCGTAGAGTTCCGTAGGGTCCTGTAGGTTTCCATAAGCGCCCGCAGAGGTCTGAAGGGGCCCGTACTGTTCCGTAAGGATCCATAGGGTTCCGTAGAGCTTCGTAGGTTCCCTAGAGGCCTCTGGAGTACCGCAGGAGCCAGTAGTGTTCCGTAGGGTCCTCTAGGGTTGAGTAAGTGCCCGCAGGAGTCTGTAGGAATCCGTGGGATTCTGTAAGGTTCTGGAGGGTTCTGCAGGGTTCTGTAGGGGCCCGTAGAGTTCCGTAGTGGCTGGTAAAGTTCCATAGGTCCCTGTGGGGTTCTGTATGGACCTGTAGGGTTCCGTAGGGGCCTGCAGGGTTCCGTAAGTGCCCGCAGGTGTCTGTAGGGTTCCGTAGGCACCTGCAGTGTTCTGTAGGAGCCCATAGGGTTTTAGTGAGGTTCTGTTGTGTTGCTAAGGGTCTTGTAGAGTGCTGTCGGGTCCTGGAGTATTCTGTAGGGTTCCAGAGGGCCTCGTAGGGTTCCGTCGAAATCTGAAGGGTTCCCTAGGGGCCCGTAGAGTCCCGTAGATTTCCGTAGGGGCCTGTAGGGTTGTGTAAGTGCCCGCAGGGGTTGGTAGGAGCTTGTAGGGTGCCATATGTTTCCGGAGGGTTGTGTAGGGTTCCGTAGGGGCCTGTGGTGTTCCCTAGGGGCCTGTAGAGTCTCGTAGAGTTCCGTAGGGTCCTGTAGGTTTCCATAAGCGCCCGCAGAGGTCTGAAGGGGCCCGTACTGTGCCGTAAGGATCCATAGGGTTCCGTAGAGCTTCGTAGGTTCCCTAGAGGCCTCTGGAGTACCGCAGGAGCCAGTAGTGTTCCGTAGGGTCCTCTAGGGTTGAGTAAGTGCCCGCAGGAGTCTGTAGGAATCCGTGGGATTCTGTAAGGTTCTGGAGGGTTCTGCAGGGTTCTGTAGGGGCCCGTAGAGTTCCGTAGTGGCTGGTAAAGTTCCGTAGGTCCCTGTGGGGTTCTGTATGGACCTGTAGGGTTCCGTAGGGGCCTGCAGGGTTCCGTAAGTGCCCGCAGGTGTCTGTAGGGTTCCGTAGGGGTCTGTAGGGTTCCGTAGGCACCTGCAGTGTTCTGTAGGAGCCCATAGGGTTTTAGTGAGGTTCCGTTGTGTTGCTAAGGGTCTTGTAGAGTGCTGTCGGGTCCTGGAGTATTCTGTAGGGTTCCAGAGGGCCTCGTAGGGTTCCATCGAAATCTATAGGGTTCCCTAGGGGCCCATAGAGTCCCGTAGATTTCCGTAGGGACCTGTAGGGTTGTGTAAGTGCCCGCAGAAGTCGGTAGGAGTCTGTGGGATTCTGTAAGGTTCCGGAGGGTTCTGCAGGGTTCCGTAGGGACCCGTAGAGTTCCGTAGTGGCTGGTAAAGTTCCGTAGGGCCCTGTGGGGTTCTGTATGGACCTGTAGGGTTCCGTAGGGGCCTGCAGGGTTCCGTAAGTGCCCGCAGGTGTCTGTAGGGTTCCGTAGGGGTCTGTAGGGTTCCGTAGGCACCTGCAGTGTTCTGTAGGAGCCCATAGGGTTTTAGTGAGGTTCCGTTGTGTTGCTAAGGGTCTTGTAGAGTGCTGTCGGGTCCTGGAGTATTCTGTAGGGTTCCAGAGGGGCTGGTAGGGTTCCGTCGAAATCTGAAGGGTTCCCTAGGGGCCCGTAGAGTCCCGTAGATTTCCGTAGGGGCCTGTAGGGTTGTGTAAGTGCCCGCAGGGGTTGGTAGGAGCTTGTAGGGTGCCATATGTTTCCGGAGGGTTGTGTAGGGTTCCGTAGGGGCCTGTGGTGTTCCCTAGGGGCCTGTAGAGTCTCGTAGAGTTCCGTAGGGTCCTGTAGGTTTCCATAAGCGCCCGCAGAGGTCTGAAGGGGCCCGTACTGTGCCGTAAGGATCCATAGGGTTCCGTAGAGCTTCGTAGGTTCCCTAGAGGCCTCTGGAGTACCGCAGGAGCCAGTAGTGTTCCGTAGGGTCCTCTAGGGTTGAGTAAGTGCCCGCAGGAGTCTGTAGGAATCCGTGGGATTCTGTAAGGTTCTGGAGGGTTCTGCAGGGTTCCGTAGGGACCCGTAGAGTTCCGTAGTGGCTGGTAAAGTTCCGTAGGTCCCTGTGGGGTTCTGTATGGACCTGTAGGGTTCCGTAGGGGCCTGCAGGGTTCCGTAAGTGCCCGCAGGTGTCTGTAGGGTTCCGTAGGCACCTGCAGTGTTCTGTAGGAGCCCATAGGGTTTTAGTGAGGTTCTGTTGTGTTGCTAAGGGTCTTGTAGAGTGCTGTCGGGTCCTGGAGTATTCTGTAGGGTTCCAGAGGGCCTCGTAGGGTTCCGTCGAAATCTGAAGGGTTCCCTAGGGGCCCGTAGAGTCCCGTAGATTTCCGTAGGGGCCTGTAGGGTTGTGTAAGTGCCCGCAGGGGTTGGTAGGAGCTTGTAGGGTGCCATATGTTTCCGGAGGGTTGTGTAGGGTTCCGTAGGGGCCTGTGGTGTTCCCTAGGGGCCTGTAGAGTCTCGTAGAGTTCCGTAGGGTCCTGTAGGTTTCCATAAGCGCCCGCAGAGGTCTGAAGGGGCCCGTACTGTGCCGTAAGGATCCATAGGGTTCCGTAGAGCTTCGTAGGTTCCCTAGAGGCCTCTGGAGTACCGCAGGAGCCAGTAGTGTTCCGTAGGGTCCTCTAGGGTTGAGTAAGTGCCCGCAGGAGTCTGTAGGAATCCGTGGGATTCTGTAAGGTTCTGGAGGGTTCTGCAGGGTTCTGTAGGGGCCCGTAGAGTTCCGTAGTGGCTGGTAAAGTTCCGTAGGTCCCTGTGGGGTTCTGTATGGACCTGTAGGGTTCCGTAGGGGCCTGCAGGGTTCCGTAAGTGCCCGCAGGTGTCTGTAGGGTTCCGTAGGGGTCTGTAGGGTTCCGTAGGCACCTGCAGTGTTCTGTAGGAGCCCATAGGGTTTTAGTGAGGTTCCGTTGTGTTGCTAAGGGTCTTGTAGAGTGCTGTCGGGTCCTGGAGTATTCTGTAGGGTTCCAGAGGGCCTCGTAGGGTTCCATCGAAATCTATAGGGTTCCCTAGGGGCCCATAGAGTCCCGTAGATTTCCGTAGGGACCTGTAGGGTTGTGTAAGTGCCCGCAGAAGTCGGTAGGAGTCTGTGGGATTCTGTAAGGTTCCGGAGGGTTCTGCAGGGTTCCGTAGGGACCCGTAGAGTTCCGTAGTGGCTGGTAAAGTTCCGTAGGGCCCTGTGGGGTTCTGTATGGACCTGTAGGGTTCCGTAGGGGCCTGCAGGGTTCCGTAAGTGCCCGCAGGTGTCTGTAGGGTTCCGTAGGGGTCTGTAGGGTTCCGTAGGCACCTGCAGTGTTCTGTAGGAGCCCATAGGGTTTTAGTGAGGTTCCGTTGTGTTGCTAAGGGTCTTGTAGAGTGCTGTCGGGTCCTGGAGTATTCTGTAGGGTTCCAGAGGGGCTGGTAGGGTTCCGTCGAAATCTGAAGGGTTCCCTAGGGGCCCGTAGAGTCCCGTAGATTTCCGTAGGGGCCTGTAGGGTTGTGTAAGTGCCCGCAGGGGTTGGTAGGAGCTTGTAGGGTGCCATATGTTTCCGGAGGGTTGTGTAGGGTTCCGTAGGGGCCTGTGGTGTTCCCTAGGGGCCTGTAGAGTCTCGTAGAGTTCCGTAGGGTCCTGTAGGTTTCCATAAGCGCCCGCAGAGGTCTGAAGGGGCCCGTACTGTGCCGTAAGGATCCATAGGGTTCCGTAGAGCTTCGTAGGTTCCCTAGAGGCCTCTGGAGTACCGCAGGAGCCAGTAGTGTTCCGTAGGGTCCTCTAGGGTTGAGTAAGTGCCCGCAGGAGTCTGTAGGAATCCGTGGGATTCTGTAAGGTTCTGGAGGGTTCTGCAGGGTTCCGTAGGGACCCGTAGAGTTCCGTAGTGGCTGGTAAAGTTCCGTAGGTCCCTGTGGGGTTCTGTATGGACCTGTAGGGTTCCGTAGGGGCCTGCAGGGTTCCGTAAGTGCCCGCAGGTGTCTGTAGGGTCCGCAGGTGTCTGTAGGGTTCCGTAGGCACCTGCAGTGTTCTGTAGGAGCCCATAGGGTTTTAGTGAGGTTCTGTTGTGTTGCTAAGGGTCTTGTAGAGTGCTGTCGGGTCCTGGAGTATTCTGTAGGGTTCCAGAGGGCCTCGTAGGGTTCCGTCGAAATCTGAAGGGTTCCCTAGGGGCCCGTAGAGTCCCGTAGATTTCCGTAGGGGCCTGTAGGGTTGTGTAAGTGCCCGCAGGGGTTGGTAGGAGCTTGTAGGGTGCCATATGTTTCCGGAGGGTTGTGTAGGGTTCCGTAGGGGCCTGTGGTGTTCCCTAGGGGCCTGTAGAGTCTCGTAGAGTTCCGTAGGGTCCTGTAGGTTTCCATAAGCGCCCGCAGAGGTCTGAAGGGGCCCGTACTGTGCCGTAAGGATCCATAGGGTTCCGTAGAGCTTCGTAGGTTCCCTAGAGGCCTCTGGAGTACCGCAGGAGCCAGTAGTGTTCCGTAGGGTCCTCTAGGGTTGAGTAAGTGCCCGCAGGAGTCTGTAGGAATCCGTGGGATTCTGTAAGGTTCTGGAGGGTTCTGCAGGGTTCTGTAGGGGCCCGTAGAGTTCCGTAGTGGCTGGTAAAGTTCCGTAGGTCCCTGTGGGGTTCTGTATGGACCTGTAGGGTTCCGTAGGGGCCTGCAGGGTTCCGTAAGTGCCCGCAGGTGTCTGTAGGGTTCCGTAGGGGTCTGTAGGGTTCCGTAGGCACCTGCAGTGTTCTGTAGGAGCCCATAGGGTTTTAGTGAGGTTCCGTTGTGTTGCTAAGGGTCTTGTAGAGTGCTGTCGGGTCCTGGAGTATTCTGTAGGGTTCCAGAGGGCCTCGTAGGGTTCCATCGAAATCTATAGGGTTCCCTAGGGGCCCATAGAGTCCCGTAGATTTCCGTAGGGACCTGTAGGGTTGTGTAAGTGCCCGCAGAAGTCGGTAGGAGTCTGTGGGATTCTGTAAGGTTCCGGAGGGTTCTGCAGGGTTCCGTAGGGACCCGTAGAGTTCCGTAGTGGCTGGTAAAGTTCCGTAGGGCCCTGTGGGGTTCTGTATGGACCTGTAGGGTTCCGTAGGGGCCTGCAGGGTTCCGTAAGTGCCCGCAGGTGTCTGTAGGGTTCCGTAGGGGTCTGTAGGGTTCCGTAGGCACCTGCAGTGTTCTGTAGGAGCCCATAGGGTTTTAGTGAGGTTCCGTTGTGTTGCTAAGGGTCTTGTAGAGTGCTGTCGGGTCCTGGAGTATTCTGTAGGGTTCCAGAGGGGCTGGTAGGGTTCCGTCGAAATCTGAAGGGTTCCCTAGGGGCCCGTAGAGTCCCGTAGATTTCCGTAGGGGCCTGTAGGGTTGTGTAAGTGCCCGCAGGGGTTGGTAGGAGCTTGTAGGGTGCCATATGTTTCCGGAGGGTTGTGTAGGGTTCCGTAGGGGCCTGTGGTGTTCCCTAGGGGCCTGTAGAGTCTCGTAGAGTTCCGTAGGGTCCTGTAGGTTTCCATAAGCGCCCGCAGAGGTCTGAAGGGGCCCGTACTGTGCCGTAAGGATCCATAGGGTTCCGTAGAGCTTCGTAGGTTCCCTAGAGGCCTCTGGAGTACCGCAGGAGCCAGTAGTGTTCCGTAGGGTCCTCTAGGGTTGAGTAAGTGCCCGCAGGAGTCTGTAGGAATCCGTGGGATTCTGTAAGGTTCTGGAGGGTTCTGCAGGGTTCCGTAGGGACCCGTAGAGTTCCGTAGTGGCTGGTAAAGTTCCGTAGGTCCCTGTGGGGTTCTGTATGGACCTGTAGGGTTCCGTAGGGGCCTGCAGGGTTCCGTAAGTGCCCGCAGGTGTCTGTAGGGTTCCGTAGGGGTCTGTAGGGTTCCGTAGGCACCTGCAGTGTTCTGTAGGAGCCCATAGGGTTTTAGTGAGGTTCCGTTGTGTTGCTAAGGGTCTTGTAGAGTGCTGTCGGGTCCTGGAGTATTCTGTAGGGTTCCAGAGGGCCTCGTAGGGTTCCATCGAAATCTATAGGGTTCCCTAGGGGCCCATAGAGTCCCGTAGATTTCCGTAGGGACCTGTAGGGTTGTGTAAGTGCCCGCAGAAGTCGGTAGGAGTCTGTGGGATTCTGTAAGGTTCCGGAGGGTTCTGCAGGGTTCCGTAGGGACCCGTAGAGTTCCGTAGTGGCTGGTAACGTTCCGTAGGTCCCTGTGGGGTTCTGTATGGACCTGTAGGGTTCCGTAGGGGCCTGCAGGGTTCCGTAAGTGCCCGCAGGTGTCTGTAGGGTTCCGTAGGGGTCTGTAGGGTTCCGTAGGCACCTGCAGTGTTCTGTAGGAGCCCATAGGGTTTTAGTGAGGTTCCGTTGTGTTGCTAAGGGTCTTGTAGAGTGCTGTCGGGTCCTGGAGTATTCTGTAGGGTTCCAGAGGGGCTGGTAGGGTTCCGTCGAAATCTGAAGGGTTCCCTAGGGGCCCGTAGAGTCCCGTAGATTTCCGTAGGGGCCTGTAGGGTTGTGTAAGTGCCCGCAGGGGTTGGTAGGAGCTTGTAGGGTGCCATATGTTTCCGGAGGGTTGTGTAGGGTTCCGTAGGGGCCTGTGGTGTTCCCTAGGGGCCTGTAGAGTCTCGTAGAGTTCCGTAGGGTCCTGTAGGTTTCCATAAGCGCCCGCAGAGGTCTGAAGGGGCCCGTACTGTGCCGTAAGGATCCATAGGGTTCCGTAGAGCTTCGTAGGTTCCCTAGAGGCCTCTGGAGTACCGCAGGAGCCAGTAGTGTTCCGTAGGGTCCTCTAGGGTTGAGTAAGTGCCCGCAGGAGTCTGTAGGAATCCGTGGGATTCTGTAAGGTTCTGGAGGGTTCTGCAGGGTTCCGTAGGGGCCCGTAGAGTTCCGTAGTGGCTGGTAAAGTTCCGTAGGTCCCTGTGGGGTTCTGTATGGACCTGTAGGGTTCCGTAGGGGCCTGCAGGGTTCCGTAAGTGCCCGCAGGTGTCTGTAGGGTTCCGTAGGGGTCTGTAGGGTTCCGTAGGCACCTGCAGTGTTCTGTAGGAGCCCATAGGGTTTTAGTGAGGTTCCGTTGTGTTGCTAAGGGTCTTGTAGAGTGCTGTCGGGTCCTGGAGTATTCTGTAGGGTTCCAGAGGGCCTCGTAGGGTTCCATCGAAATCTATAGGGTTCCCTAGGGGCCCATAGAGTCCCGTAGATTTCCGTAGGGACCTGTAGGGTTGTGTAAGTGCCCGCAGAAGTCGGTAGGAGTCTGTGGGATTCTGTAAGGTTCCGGAGGGTTCTGCAGGGTTCCGTAGGGACCTGTAGAGTTCCGTAGTGGCTGGTAACGTTCCGTAGGTCCCTGTGGGGTTCTGTATGGACCTGTAGGGTTCCGTAGGGGCCTGCAGGGTTCCGTAAGTGCCCGCAGGTGTCTGTAGGGTTCCGTAGGGGTCTGTAGGGTTCCGTAGGCACCTGCAGTGTTCTGTAGGAGCCCATAGGGTTTTAGTGAGGTTCCGTTGTGTTGCTAAGGGTCTTGTAGAGTGCTGTCGGGTCCTGGAGTATTCTGTAGGGTTCCAGAGGGGCTGGTAGGGTTCCGTCGAAATCTGAAGGGTTCCCT